>NC_053022.1:207832507-207922104 GCF_003073215.2 Triticum urartu | reverse complement strand
AAGTATTTCCCTCGGTTTTTGAGATCCAAGGTATCAATCCAGTAGGAGACCACACGCGAGTCACCTCGTACCTACACAAACAAATAAGAACCTCGCAACCAATGTGATAAAGGGATTGTCAATCCCTTCACGGCCACTTGCAAGAGTGAGATCTGATAGAGATAATAATAGGATAAATATTTTTGGTATTTTCATGATATAGATTGAAAGTAAAGATTGCAAAATAAGATAGATTGGAAACTTATATGATGGAGAATAGACCCGGGGGGCCATAGGTTTCACTAGTGGCATCTCTCAAGATAACATAAGTAATAAGGTGGGTGAACAAATTACCGTCGAGCAATTGATAGAAAAGCAAATAATTATGAGAATATCTAGGTATGCTCATGTATATAGGCATCATGTCCATGACAAGTAGACTGACTCCTGCCTGCATCTACTACTATTACTCCACACATCGACCGCTATCCAGCTTGCATCTAGAGTATTAAGTTCATAAGAACAGAGTAATGCCTTAAGCAAGATGACATGATGTAGAGGGATAAACTCATGCAATATGATATAAACCCCATCTTTTTATCCTCGATGGCAACAATACAATACGTGTCATTTCCCTTTCTGTCACTGGGATCGAGCATCGCAAGATTGAACCCAAAGCTAAGCACTTCTCCCATTGCAAGAAAGATCAATCTAGTAGGCCAAACCAAACTGATAATTCGAAGAGACTTGCAAAGATAAACCAATCATACATAAAAGAATTCAGAGAAGATTCAAATATTGTTCATAGATAGACTTGATCATAAACCCACAATTCATCGGATCTCGACAAACACACCACAAAAGAAGATTACATCGAATAGATCTCCAAGAGAATCGAGGAAAACTTTGTATTGAGATCCAAAGGGAGAGAAGAAGCCATATAGGTACTAGCTATGGACCTGAAGGTTTGAGGTAAAATACTCACACATCATCGGAGGGGCCATGGAGTTGATGTAGAGGACCTCCATAATCAATGCACCCTCTGGTGGAGCTCCGGAAAAGGCCCCAAGATGGGATCTCTTGGGTACAGAAGGTTGCGGCGGTGGAAACAGGGTTTCGTGGTGCTCCTGGATGTTTGCGGGGTATATGGATATATATAGGAGTATGAAGTAGGTCGGTGGAGCAACGAGGGGCCCACGAGGGTGGAGGGCGCGCCCCCTGCCTCGTGGCCTCCTTGATTGTTTCTTGACTTCCACTCCAAGTCTCCTGGATCACCTTTGTTCCAAAAATAATGCTCCCGAAGGTTTCATTCCGTTTGGACTCCGTTTGATACTCGTTTTCTGTGAAACACTAAAATAGGAAAAAAAACAGCAATTTGGGCTGGGCCTTCGGTTAATAGGTTAGTCCAAAAAATAATATAAAAATGTAAAATAAAGCCCATTAACATCCAAAACAGATAATATAATAGCATGGCACAATCAAAAATTATAGATAGGTTGGACACATATCAAGCATCCCCAAGCTTAATTCCTGCTCATCCTCGAGTAGTTAAATGATAAAAACAGAATTTTTGATGTGGAATTCTTCCTAACATATTTCTCAATGTAATTTTTCTTTATTGTGGCATAAATTTTCAGATCCGAAAGATTCAAGATAAAAGTTTAATATTGACATAGAAATAATAATGCTTCAAACATACTAACTAAGAAATCTTGTCTTCTCAAAATAACATGGCTAAAGAAAGTTATCCCTACAAAATCATATAGTCTGGCGATGCTCTATCTTCATCACACAAAATATTAAATCATGCACAACCTCGATGACAAGCCAAGCAATTGTTTCATACTTTTGATGTTCTCAAAATTTTTCAATTTTGACGCAATACATGAGCATGAGCCATGGATATAGCACTATATGTGGAATAGAATGGTGGTTGCGGAGAAGACAAAAAGGAGAAGATAGTCTCACATCAACTAGGCATATCAATGGGCTATGGAGATGCCCATTAATAGATATCAATGTGAGTGAGTAGGGATTGCGATGCAATGAATGCACTAGAGCTATAAGTGCATGAAAGTTCAACAAAAGAAACTAAGTGGGTGTGCATCCAACTTGCTTGTTCACGAAGACCTAGGGCAATTGGAGGAAGCCCATCATTGGAATATACAAGCCAAGTTCTATAATGTAAAATTCCCACTAGTTTATGAAAGTAACAACATAGGAGACTCTCTATCATGAAGATCATGGTGCTACTTTGAAGCACAAGTGTGGAAAAAAGGATAGTAACATTGTCCCTTCTCTCATTTTCTCTCATTTTTTTATTTGTGCCTTCTTTCTTTTTTTGGGCCTCTTTTCTCTTTTTTTCGTCCGGAGTCTCATCCCGACTTGTGGGGGAATCATAGTCTCCATCATCCTTTCCACACTGGGACAATGCTCTAATAATGATGATCATCACACTTCTTTTTACTTACAACTCAAGAATTACAACTCAATACTTAGAACAAAATATGACTCTATGTGAATGCCTCCGGTTGTGTACCGGAATATGCAATAAATCAAGAGTGACATGTACAAAAAAATAATGAACGGTGGCTTTGCCACAAATACGATGTCAACTACATGATCATGGATGGCAATATGACAATGATGAAGCGTGTCATAACAAACGGAACAGTGGAAAGTTGCATGGAAATATATCTCGGAATGGCTATGGAAATGCCATAATAGGTAGGTATGGTGGCTGTTTTGAGGAAGATATATGGTGGGTTTATGGTACCGGCGAAAGTTGTGTGGTACTAGAGAGGCTAGCAATGGTGGAAGGGTGAGGGTGCGTATAATCCATCGACTCAACATTATTCATAAAGAACTCACATACTTATTACAAAAATCTATTAGTTATCGAAACAAAGTACTATGCACATGCTCCTAGGGGGATAGATTGGTAGGAAAAGACCATCGCTCGTCCCCGACCGCCACTCATAAGGAAGGCAATCAATAAATAAATCATGCACTCACTTTATCACATAACAGTTCACCATACGCGCATGCTACGGGAATCACAAACGTCAACACAAGTATTTCTCAAATTCACAACTACTCAACTAGCATGACTCTAATATCACCATCTCCATATCTCAAAACAATCATCATGTATCAAACTTCTCTTAGTATTCAATGCACTTATACGAAGTTTTTATAATGCCTACAAGAAAATTGCCATGTTGTTCTAAAGGACTCTCAAAATAATATACGTGAAGCATGAGAGATCAATTATTTCTATAAAATAGAACCACCGCCGTGCTCTAAAAGATATAAGTGAAGCACTTGAGCAAAAACTATATAGCTCAAAAGATATAAGTGAAGCACATAGAGTATTCTAATAAATTCCGATTCATGTGTGTATCTCTCAAAAGGTGTGTACAGCAAGGATGATTATGGTAAGCTAAAAAGCAAAGACTCAAACCATACACGAAGCTCCAAGCAAAACACATATCATGTGGTGAATAAAAATATAGCTCCAAGTAAAGTTACCGATGAAGGTAGACAAAAGAGGGGATGCCTTCCGGGGCATCCCCAAGCTTAGGCTTTTTGTTGTGCTTGTATTTTAGCTTGGGGTGCCTTGGGCATCCCCAAGCTTAGGCTCTTGCCACCCCTTGTTCCATAATCCATCAAATCTTTACCCAAAACTTGAAAACTTCACAACACAAAACTTAAAAGAAAATCTTCGTGAGCTCCGTTAGTAAAAGAAAACAAACCACCACTTCAAGGTACTGTAATGACCTCATTCTTTATTTATATTGGTGTTAAACCTACTGTATTCCAACTTTTCTATGGTTCATAAACTGTATTACTAGCCATAGATTCATCAAAATAAGCAAACAACACACGAAAAACAGAATCTATCAAAAACAGAAAAGTCTGTAGTAATCTGTAGATTTCGAATACTTCTGGAACCCCAAAAAATTCTAAAATAAATTTCTGTACGTGAGGAATTTATCTATTAATAATCTGAAAAAAGAATTAACTAAATAGCACTCTCCAGTAAAAATGGCAGCAATTCTCGTTAGCGCTAAAGTTTCTGTTTTTTACAGCAAGATCAAAATGACTTTCCCCATGTCTTCCCAACGGTTCTACTTGGCACAAACACTAATTAAACACAAAAAACACAACCAAAACATAGGCTAGATAAATTATTTGTTGAATAACAGCAAGGAAAAATATTGGGTTGTCTCCCAACAAGCGCTTTTCTTTGAAGCCTTTTAGCTAGGCATTGAAAATTTTAATGATGCTCACATGAAAAGACAAGAATAAAGCACAAAGAGAGCATCATAAAACATGTGAAAAACACGCTTAAGTCTAACATACTTCCTATGCATAGGAATCTTATAGGCAAACAAATTATCAAGGCAAGAAAAAACTAGCATATGCAAGGAGGCGGAAAGAAACAATAGCAATCTCAACATAACGAGAGGTAATTTAGTAACATGAAAATTTCTACCACCATATTTTCCTCTCTCATAATAATTACATTTAGGATCATAATCAAATTCAACAAAATAGCTATCACATAAAATATTTTCAACACGATCCACATGCATGCAAAGTTGACACTCTTCCAAAATAGTGGGATTAACGTTAACTAAGGTCATGACCTCTCCAAACCCATTTTTATCAAAAACCTCATAAGATTGAACATTCTCCAAATATGTGGGATCTAAAGTTGACACTCTTCCAAACCCACTTTCAATATTATTGCAAACATTATTATCAATCTCATATTCAGCATCGGGCTTAAATAAATTTTCAAGATCAAAAGAAGAATCACCCCAATCATGATCATTGCAACAAGTAGTAGACATAGCAAAACTAGCATCCCCAAGCTTAGGGTTTTGCATATTATAAACACAATCATGCTTTTTATTCAAAGATTCATCGTGAATCACTCCATAAAGTACTTTATCACAATTTTCAGATTCACGAATTTCAATCAAAACTTCATAAAGATAATCTAGTGCACAAAACTCACAAGCAATTGGTTCATCATAATTGGATCTCTTAAAAAGATTAGCAAGCGGATGAGGATCCATAGATCTCATATTCTCTGTTTAGCAATAAATAAACAACTAGTCCAACCAAACTAGCAAACAAGCCAAGTAAGACATCAAAGCAAATGGAAAGACGAACAGAAGAAGGGCGGATAAAACAGCAAGGGTGAAGTGGGGGAGAGGAAAACAAGAGGCAAATGGCAAATAATGTAATGCAAGGGATAAGAGTTTGTGATGGGTACTTGGTATGTCTTGACTTGTGCGTAGACTCCCCGGCAACGGCGCCAGAAATCCTTCTTGCTACCTCTTGAGCTGCGTTGGTTTTCCCTTGAAGAGGAAAGGTTGATGCAGCAAAGCAGCGTAAGTATTTCCCTCAGTTTTTGAGAACCAAGGTATCACTCCAGTAGGAGACCAAGCGCGAGTCACCTCGTTCCTACACAAACAAATAAGAACCTCGAAACCAACGCGATAAAGGGGTTGTCAATCCCTTCACGGCCACTTGCAAGAGTGAGATCTGATAAATATAATAATAATAGGATAATATTTTTGGTATTTTTATGATATAGATTGAAAGTAAAGATTGCAAAATAAAATAGATTGTAAACTTATATGATGGAGAATAGACCCGGGGGGCATAGGTTTCACAAGTGGCTTCTCTCAAGATAGCATAAGTATTATGGTGGGTGAACAAATTACCGTCGAGCAATTGATAGAAAAGCAAATAATTATGAGAATATCTAGGTATGCTCATGTATATAGGCATCACGTCCGTGACAAGTAGACTGACTCCTGCCTGCATCTACTACTATTACTCCACACATCGACCGCTATCCAGCATGCATCTAGTGTATTAAGTTCATAAGAACAGAGTAACGCCTTAAGCAAGACGACATGATGTAGAGGGATAAACTCATGCAATAAGATATAAACCCCATCTTTTTATCCTCGATGGCAACAATACAATACGTGTTGTTTCCCTTTCTGTCACTGGGATCGAGCATCGCAAGATTGAACCCAAAGCTAAGCACTTGTCCCATTGCAAGAAAGATCAATCTAGTAGGCCAAACCAAACTGATAATTCGAAGATACTTGCAAAGATAAACCAATAATACATAAAGGAATTCAGAGAAGATTCAAATATTGTTCATAGATAGACTTGATCATAAACCCACAATTCATCGGATCTCGTCAAACACACCGCAAAAGAAGATTACATCGAATACATCTCCAAGAAAATCGAGGAGAACTTTGTATTGAGATCCAAAGAGAGAGAAGAAGCCATCTAGCTACTAGCTATGGACCCGAAGGTCTGAGGTAAACTACTCACACATCATCGGAGGGGCCGTGGAGTTGATGTAGAGGCCCTCCGTGATCGATGCCCCCTCCGGTGGAGCTCCGAAAAAGGCCCCAAGATGGGATCTCTTGGGTATAGAAGGTTGCGGCGGTGGAAATAGGGTTTCGTGGTGCTCCTAGATGTTTGCGGGGTATATGGATATATATAGGAGGAAGAAGTAGGTCGGTGGAGCAACGAGGGGCCCACGAGGGTGGAGGGCGCGCCTAGGGGGTAGGCGCGCCCCCTTGCCTCGTGGCCTCCTCGACTGTTTCTTGACGTCCACTCCAACTCTGCTGGATTAGGTTTGTTCCAAAAATAACGCTCCTGAAGGTTTCATTCCGTTTGGACTCCGTTTGATATTCTTTTTCTGCGAAACACTAAAATAGGCAAAAAATAGCAATTTGGGCTGGGCCTCCGGTTAATAGGTTAGTCCCAAAAATAATATAAAAGTGTAAAATAAAGCCCATTAACATCCAAAACAGATAATATGATAGCATGGAACAATCAAAAATTATAGATACGTTGGAGACGTATCAGTACCTTGTCCGTCCAAGTGGAAGCTTCTACCTCACGACAAGGTGAACCAAGAGTTGACATGGAAGCATCCACAAGTGGAACACACCAAGATGAAGAGAACGAGGAAGTACACCAAGATGAACCTCATCAACCTCCTTCTCCACCTCGACAAGAGTACGACAACATCAACAACGAAGAAGGCCAAGAAGAAGAACAAGATGCCGAATAAGATGTTCCACCCCGACCCAAACAAAAGCTCTCACGAGTTAGAGCAAGAGTCACAAGAGACCATCCGATCGAGCAAATCTTCAATGATATCCAAACCAGGAGAATCACTCGCTCTAAAACTCATTTGGAAAAAAAATTTGAACATTATTCATTCATCTCTAGCATTGAACCTATGAAGGTTGAAGAAGCATTGGAAGATCCGGATTGGATAAATGCCATGCATGAGGAACTACACAACTTTGAGAGGAACCAAGTGTGGACATTGGTCGAGAAGCCCGACAACAACCACGACATCATCGGTACCAAATGGGTGTTTCGCAACAAGCATGACGAAGATGGACAGTTCGTTCTCAACAAAGCATGTCTCGTTGCCCAAGGATACACTCAAGTCGAAGGTATGGACTATGGTGAGACATATGCCCCTGTTGCTAGACTTGAGTCCATCCGCATCTACTTCCTTATGCAAATCACCATGATATTACCTTGTACCAAATGGACATTGAAAGTGCTTTTCTAAATGGTGAAATTGAGGAGGAAGTTTATGTTAAACAACCTCCTGGTTTTGTTAATCCTAAGAAAACGGACCATGTTTACAAACTTCACAAAGCTCTTTATGGTCTTAAACAAGGTCCTAGAGCGTGGTACAAATGCTTGACCAAGTTTCTTATTGGAAAGGGCTTTGAGATTGGAAAAATTGATTCCACTCTTTTTACTAAAAGGGTTAATGGTGAATTATTTGTGTGCCAAATTTATGTTAATGAGATCATATTTGTTCAACTAACCCTCATTTTAGTGAAAAGTTTGGAAAGCTAATGTCGGAGAAGTATGAGATGTCTATGATGAGTGAACTCAAGTTCTTTCTTGGTTTGCAAATCAAGCAAACTAAGGAGGGTACCTTTGTTTCTCAAACAAATTATACCAAGGACTTATTCAAGAAGTTCAACATGCAAGAATGCAAAGGTATGAATACACCCATGCCTACTAGTGGACATCTTGACTTGACCAAGGATGGCGAGCCGGTTGACCAAAAGGTTTATCGCTCTATGATTGGTTCATTGTTATATTCATGTGCCTCCCGTCCCGATATTATGTTAAGTGTGTGCATGTGTGCACGATATCAAGCAGCCCCCAAAGAATGTCATCTTAAGGCTGTGAAAAGGATAGTGAGATACTTAATCCATACACCAAATTTTGGCATTCGGTATCCTAAGAGGTCCTTTTTTGATCTTTTTGGCTATTCCGACTCGGACTATGTCAGTGATAAGGTTGATAGAAAGTGCACTTCGGGTACTTGTCAATTTCTTGGTAGATCTCTTGTGTCTTGGTCCTCCAAGAAACAAAACTCGGTATCCTTATCCACCGCCGAAGCGGAATACATTGCGGCCGGTTCATGTTGTGCTCAATTACTTTGGATGAAACATGTTCCGTGAAACATTATGTGAAACATGTTCCATTGATTTGTGACAATGAAAGTTATATTAAGATTGCTCACAATCCCGTGCAACATTCTCGAACTAAGCATATTGAAGTTCGTCATCATTTCATTCGAGATCATGTTGCTAAAGGGGACATTGATCTTAAGCATGTTCATACCGATAAGCAATTGGCGGATATATTCACCAAACCTCTTGATGAGAAAGTATTTTGCCGTTTTTGAGAGGTGAATGGAACATCATTGATGCTTCAAACTTGGAGTAGAAACTCCATTTGGATACATGCAAGGCATGAGCCTTTGACTAATCCTTGATATTTCTCTTATGATGATGATCATATGTCTTCGATATATACTTGTACCCTTGCATGCTATCTAACCCTTGTAGGTACTTGGATGAATCTAATTCTATGAGATTGCAAATCACTCACATCTTGAGCAATCTCTAAATCACCAAGTCTCTACAATATGGTGGTTGAAGACAAGGAATCTTGAATCCTTTCAACATATCCTTTGACAATTTTTCTATATCAAATTTCATTTGGTATCAAACTTCATGATTGTCATTTTGGATACACAAGTGCTTTTCCTTGCAATACTAACCCATGTAGGTAGATGAACTCAAAACTGCAAGTGGTGCTCCTAACTCGTTGATGAGCTACATCAACTTTGAGCATCCCACACAAGTTCAACTACATGATCAAGATCAACACCACCACCCAAGGTATGTTATTCCATCTTAGAGAAGCTTTACCCCAAGTCATAGGTCAAAGAAGCTCAACAAGATGTGAATACATCAAAATGCTTAAACGAAAAATGGTAACCCCATTTTGAGCTTAAACGATGAGTATGACCTACGATCAAGTGTTCTCACTTGACTCCTTGGTCAATGTACTCTAACATAGGTGACTTTGTCGCCGACCAATTCTAGATGAAGTTCTCTAGTGTTTCTCTGTGTTCTTGCATTTGTCTCTGGCATACTTGTTCCCCTTGTTTTGTCAAAAAGAACTTCATCTAGATTTCTTCTCTTTTTCTCTGTTATGTTCTGCATTCTCTGCATCCAATTCATTGCAAATATTTCAATTAATTCCTTGCAAATCTTTGTGAGATCTTATTCGCCTAGTGAGCTGAGATGACAATTGTTCTCTCTATGTGTTGAACTTGGACACATCGGTCTGTCTCTTTTGGTCCAACTGAACTATTTTGGTGCCACCGAAGAAAACAACTCGGTGCTACCGATTTCAATGCTTAGAAGACACTTTGCCATTTGCATCCTGCAT
Source organism: Triticum urartu (assembly GCF_003073215.2). Taxonomy (NCBI): domain Eukaryota; kingdom Viridiplantae; phylum Streptophyta; class Magnoliopsida; order Poales; family Poaceae; genus Triticum; species Triticum urartu. The sequence continues at coordinate 207,912,291 of NC_053022.1, read as the reverse complement.
ATTTGTTCCAGCTCCACTCAATGAGTCTTGTCCTCTACCCGCATCACATTATACATGCTGCTTTGTTATGTGACTCAAGGACCAAACCTATTCGACTCAAACTCCAGAAGACCCTTCTTGGAAATTGATGTCAAAGGGGGAGAGAGAGATCACATCAAAGCTTAATCACTTCAAAATGGGAGAGTGCTTAATCACATCAAAGAGCCCCAGATGCTTGGTATTCAAGAGGAGAGAAGGCACATGTCTTTAATAGGGGAAAGACATGTTAGTTTGTGTTACATTCTTTTTGTGCTCTGATTTGTTTTGCTCTAATTTTTCTTTTCCCTACCTTCTCCTAGTATCCCATATAAGATTCAGGGGGAGAAAGACATATAAGGGAAGGAAATGTTCAAATTCATTGCATATTTTTTACCTTTGGGGACATGTCTATATCGAATAGAGTACCTCGTACTCACTCATTACATGTCATCCCAATGTTGGTACTCTTGTGGTTTGCTGTTCTTGCTCTGTTTAGTAGATGTTTCTGTGTTATCTAACCTTGTTTACTCAGGTTCATCTCTTCCGAATCTAGCTCAAGACCACAAGGTAAGTATATGCATCACACTCATGTGCATGATGATCTCTTGCTAATGTACATATTGTTTGCAAGAAGGACTCATGAACATGAAGGTATATTTACAGTATCTACACCATTTGCTCTGATGCATATAGCCAAGATACATGTAACTCATTACTTTCTCTATCATGCTTATGCATTCACATGATCTTAAATTCACTATTTACATGATTGCATACATGTAGGGGGAGCCTATGCATGTTACATGTCTTTCCAAAGCTTTACTTGTTATTCTTCATATCTTTATCTAAAGCTTTGATGTATGTTGTCATAAATTACCAAAAAGGGGGAGATTGAAAGCGCAAGTGCTCCCTGGGTGATTTTGGTAATTAATGTCAACATTGGAGTGGCGTGGCGTGGACAAGAGGATGTGGAACCCCCTCAAGAAGATAAGGACAAGGATTGGCCAAAGCTCATGACTCTTCATTTTCATTTCATTGATCCAAGATCACATTGAGTCCATAGGAAAGCCAATACTATTAAAAGGGGATGAGGTGCTACTTAATGGATTGCTTGCTCAAAGTGCTTAGTGATATGATCCAAAGCCCTCAACCATTTCCACATATGTCTTAAACCTAAAGTTAAACTCAGCCCCGCCGATCTGATCTATTCAGCGCCACCGAGTTCACTTGACATAGCCACTACCAGAAACCCTAATCAGGTTGGCCTCACCGATGGGATCTCGGTCTCACCGAGATGGGCTTGCAAACTCTCTCTTGCGTGTTGTAATTATTTCGGTCTCACCGAGATATGCAATCGGTCCCATCGAGTTTGCTTGACCAACTCTCTGTTTTGCTTATTACCAAAATCGGCCCACCGAGTTTGTGTAATCAGTCAAACCGAGTTGACGTTTTACCCTAACCCTAGCACGTCGGTCCCGCCGAGTTGATCATATCGGTCCCACCAAAATTCCTAACGTTCACATTTTGAACCATATCGGTATGACCAGGTTTCTCGATTCGATCCCATAGAGTTTGGTGAAATGTGTGTAACGACTAGTTTTTGTATGGAGGCTAGTTATACCCCTCCACCCACTCTTCATTCATGGAGAGAGCCATCAGAATGTGCCTACACTTCCAGCAAACATTTTCTGAGAGAGAACCACCTACTCATGTGTTCAGACCAAGGTATTCCATTCCAACTACAAGAATCTTGATCTCTAGCCTTCCCCAAGTTGCATTCCACTCAAATCATCTTTCCACCAAATCCAAATCTGTGTGTGTGACAGAGAGAGTTGAGTGTTGGGGAGACTATCATTTGAAGCACAAGAGCAAGGAGTTCATCATCAACACACCATCTATTACCTTTTGGAGAGCGGTGTCCCCAAGATTGGTTAGGTGTTACTTGGGAGCCTCCGTCAAGATTGTGGAGTTGAACCAAGGAGTTTGTAAGGGCAAGGAGATCGCCTACTTCGTGAAGATCTACCCAAGTGAGGCAAGTCCTTCGTGGGCGATGACCATGGTGGGGTAGACAAGGTTGCTTCGTGGAACATTCGTGGACTCCTGCAACCATGACCCTTCGTGGGATGAAGTCTCCTTATACGTCCATTTTGCATCATACTTTTATATCGATATTTATTGCATTATGGGATGTTATTACACATTATGTCACAATAATTATGCTCATTCTCTCTTATTTTACAAGGTTTACATAAAGAGGGAGAATGCCGGCAGCTGGGATTCTGGGCTGGAAAAGGAGAAAATATTAGAGACCTATTCTGCACAGCTCCAAAAGTCCTGAAACTTCACGAAAGTCATTTTCAGAATATATAAAAAATACTGAGCACAAGAAGTTCCAGAGGGGGGCCACACCCTGGCCACGAGGGTGGGGCGCGCCCTACCCCCCTGGGCGTGCCCCCTGCCTCATGGGCCCCCTTGTGGCCCTCCGATGCCCATCTTCTTCTATATGCAGTCTTTCGTTGAGGAAAAATCATAAGCAAGCTTTCAGGACGAGACACCGCCTCCACGAGGCGGAACCTTGGCGGAACCAATCTAGGGCTCTGGCGGAGCTGTTCTGCCGGGGAAACTTCCCTCCAAGAGGGGGAAATCATCGCCATCGTCATCACCAACGATCCTCTCATCGGGAGGGCGTCAATCTCCATCAACATCTTCACCAGCACCATCTCCTCTCAAACCCTAGTTCATCTCTTCTATCCAATTCTTGTCTCCAAGTCTGGGATTGGTACCTGTGGGTTGCTAGTAGTGTTAATTACTCCTTGTAGTTGATGCTAGTTGGTTTATTTGGTGGAAGATCATATGTTCAGATCCTATATGCATATTAATACTCCTCTGATTATGAACATGAATATTATTTGTGAGTAGTTATGTTTGTTCCTGAGGACATGGGAGAAGTCTTGCTATTAGTAGTCATGTGAATTTGGTATTCGTTCGATATTTTGATGAGATGTGTCTCTCCTCTAGTGGTGTTATGTGAACGTCGACTACATGACACTTCATCATTATTTAGGGCCTAGAGGAAGGCATTGGGAAGTAATGAGTAGATGATGGGTTGCTAGAGTGACAGAAGCATAAACCCTAGTTTATTCGTAAGGGGCTGATTTGGATCCACATGTTTCATGCTATGGTTAGGTTTACCTTAATACTTTTGTTGTAGTTGCGGATGCTTGCAATAGAGGTTAATCATAAGTGGGATGCTTGTCCAAGTAAGGACAGTACCCAAGCACCGGTCTACCCACATACCAAATTATCAAAGTACCGAACGCGAATCATATGAACGTGATGAAAACTAGCTAGACAATATTCCCATGTGTCCTCGGGAGCGCTTTTCTCTATATAAGAATTTGTCCAGGCTTGTCCTTTGCTACAAAAAGGATTGGGCCACCTTGTTGCACTTTACTTACTTTTATTACTTGTTGCTGGTTACAAATTATCTTATCGCAAAACTATCTGTTACCTATAATTTCAGTGCTTACAGAGAATACCTTGCTGAAAACCGCTTATCACTTCCTTCTGCTCCTCGTTGGGTTCGACACTCTTACTTATCAAAAGGACTACGATAGATCCCCTATACTTGTGGGTCATCAAGACTCTTTTCTGGCGCCGTTGCCGGGGAGTGAAGCGCCTTTGGTAGGTGGAATTTGGTAAGGAAAAATTTATATAGTGTGCTGAAATTTAGTGTCACTTGTTAGTATGGAAATTAATCCTTTGAGGGGCTTGATCGGGGTATCTTCACCCCGACCAGTAGAGCACAGAGTTTCTCCCCAACCTACTGAACCTATTGAACCTACTGAAAATGAAAATGTCTGCTTTGAAATTCCTTCGGGTATGATAGAAAAATTGCTAGCTAATCCTTTTGTAGGAGATGGAACATTACATCCTGATGAGCACCTAATATATGTGGATGAAGTTTGTGGATTATTTAAGCTTGCAGGTATGCTCGATGATGTTATCAAGAAGAAGGTCTTCCCTTTATCTTTGGAGGGATACGCATTGACATGGTATAGGCTATGTGATGATATGGGATCATGGAACTACAAACGATTGAAATTAGAATTTCATCAGAAGTTTTATCCTATGCATATTGTCTATCGTGATCGTAATTATATATATAATTTTTGGCCTCACGAAGGAGAAAGCATCGCTCAAGCTTGGGGGAGGCTTAAGTCAATGTTATATTCATGCCCCAATCATGATCTCTCAAGAGAAATGATCATTCAAAAATTTTATGCTCGGCTTTCTGATAATAACCGCACCATGCTCGATACTTCTTATGTTGGCTCTTTTATGATGAAGACTATTGAATTCAAATGGGATTTATTGGAAAGAATTAAACGCAACTCTGAAGATTGGGATCTCGACGAAGGTAAGAAGTTAGGTATGACACCTAAGTTTGATTGTGTTAAATCTCTTATGGATACCGACGTTTTCCGTAAATTTAGCACTAAATATGGACTTGACTGTGAGATAGGAGCTTCTTTCTGTGAATCTTTTGCTACTCATGTTGATCTCCCTAAGGAGAAATGGTTTAAATATCATCCCCCCCATAGAAGTAAAAGTAGCTGCACCTATTAAAGTTGAAGAAAAGATTGTCACTTATAATGATCCTGTTATTCCTACTGCTTATGTTGAGAAACCACCTTTTCCTATTAGGATAAAAGATCATGCTAAAGCTTCATCTGTGGTTCGTAAAAGCAATATTAGAACCTATACACCTCTTGAGCAAGTAAAAGTTGAACCTAATATTGCTATTGTTAAAGATCTCTTGGCTGATAATATTGATGGGCATGTTATTTATTTCTGTGATAAACTGCTAGAATTGCTAAACCTTGTGCTAAAGATAAACATAGACCTGTGGTAGGCATGCCTGTTATTTCTTTTAAAATAGGAGATCATTGTTATCATGGCTTGTGTGATATGGGTGCTAGTGTTAGTGCAATACCTATTGACTTGTACAACGAGGTTATGCATGATATTGCACCTGCTGAGTTAGAAGATATTGATGTCACAATTAAACTTGCCAATAGAGATACTATTTCACCAATTGGGATTGTTAGAGATGTTGAAGTCTTGTGTGGGAAAACTAAATATCCTGCTGATTTTCTTGTTCTTGGTTCCCCACAAGATAGATTTTGCCCCATTATATTTGGTAGACCCTTCTTAAACATTGTTAGAGACGTTTCAGGGTTCTATCTGAACCATCACACGGACTCGACTTCGCATAGGTGATACACGACTCATCCTACCCTACGGGTTCTCGGACTCAGTAGTCGTCCATTTCTTCGAGTCTCGAAGAGAAGGGCGTGCAGTCTTCTGGGTCTTCCTTAGGTGTCTCTACGTCTCTAGTAGTTGTTTGATGAAATGATCCGGGTTAGGCCTGAAGAATCTTCGACAACTTCTCGCCTGATGAGCCGACAGGGAGAAGGTGGTTCCTCGTAGCTGGCATTGACTCGGTCTTCTGTTGTCTTCTTAATCATGACGATCCATCTTGCCTTCTAAGGCATCAAGGGTCCACGTAAGCAATCCTTTATGCAAGGACATTACCAAGGCATACTAGAGGTCCACCCTGTCGGTTACATAGATGACTATACTGACACTAAGAGTGGGGGATGCAGAGAACCATTTTGCTGCTCACTATAGTGAGGCAGACCAAATGGCAAGGTTCCTAACTAACGACCATGCTAACTAAGGCTCCCTATAGTCAGGATGGCTCTGATACCAGCTCGGCGGGGACCCCGACTTACTAAGTCGAAGCCACCGAATGCACATGTACAATGATCCCAGAGATCAATGCTCACTGAACACAAAGAAGTTGAATAACAAGAGTCTTACATCCATACATACCATCTTACATAAATTACGACCATTATGGTCAAGTCTTGAGAATAACATTGCAGTGGAAATCTTCATCGATAACTTGGACCCACGCCATCTGCCTTAACCCTACAGGCATTCTGACTGGCAAGCATCCTAGCTCGCATGTTCATCACCAAGGTACTCTTTATTATATCCCGTTCTTTCATGCCTGGATAATAAAATAACCAGTGGCAAGCCAATGAGTACTTTGAATGTACTCGCAAGCAACCCAAGAGTGATAACAAAATAATTATGCAAGGCTCCACTGCTAAATTGTCATTTTTGCGAAATGCTAGTTTTGCTCATGCAAGTATGATCAACATTTATCAAGGACATGAATGCATCTGCAACAAGTATCGGGAGGTTACAGACATCAACATCGAGAAAGAGTTGTGAACAACTCATGCTCAAGCTCATCGTGACTTTCTCACGAATCACATCAACATATTACCAAGCCATGTTGTTTGTCAGAAACATATGGACATAGTCTAAGCAGCAGCACCCAACTGTCGTTGACCATGGACACGGCTATTCAAATAGTTTAACACTCTTCAGAGGTTGCACACTTTACCCACAAGATCTGGGAAGCTTTCGTGTCATCCACGACCCACGGTACCTCAAGTACCAGGGGTAAGCACCCGATCACTACTTTTCCCTAGCCGTGACTAACATAGAGTCCACTCGATTGGCAAGAGCCCCCATCCCATAGTCATGTTTTAGTTCAGTGGAGCCACGCTCCCATATCTATCACATTACGTGAGCATGGGGTACCAATGGTGTGTCCGGTGCCCTGTGAAAACAGTCATGGCCGCCTATCCAAGCACGACCCCATCCCGAGAGTGACCACACCACTCCCGTCACTAGTAATGTGAGCATCCATGCTAGCACGAACTAGGTAATCAATAATGCCCCGTCCCATAAGGGGTAGTGTGGTTGTACATGTTTGGTCGGTATGGTAGACAATCTTAAATCTAATCCATCTTAGTTAAACAACACTTTCATCAAGCCTCGGTACACTACTTCTCCACCAAGCAGTGGCCTAGTTCATTATCATCTCCCAAGGGCATTAGTGGCACCCACTTGGGCTATTTGCAAGTATGTCAAACCACACTTGTCTCTTTCCATGCATAACCCTGTCCCATTGTGTGTAGCCAACTACTATAACATATTTCTACAACCCATCAACACAACTCCAAACAAGGATATAGTCATGAACAATGCAAGTATCAACGGGGTATGCAACAAAGGCAAGCCTAGCAAAGTTTCCATTCAAGATATATCATGCACTAGATAAAACAATGGAAATGCTTTTATGATGTAAAAGGGTTCATCATGGTCAAAGGGCTGCTTGGCTGGTTCATCGGAGTCTTCAAGTCTTTCGGTCCTTCTCCAAGTACTTCGTCTACTTCGTCAACTAACGTTGGAAACAATCACAATAAGCAAAACAACAATGCAAAACTAAAAGTACTCTACAAATTTGAGTTGGACTTTTCTAGGATACCTTTGGTCATACGAGGAATGACCAAGGTGGTTTCATTGGGATTTGATCAATGGATATCTCTGAACATTTCAATATGATGGAATCAAGAGAGTAGTGGACTTGCAAGAAGTGTACAAAAGAATTATTTTGAATAATGATGAAAGGAATCTATTTAACAAAGGATGATTTTAGAAGCATCTAGGATTTGGTTTCACTGGATTTTGAGTTCAAATTATTTTCCTATGAATTTGCAAAGCTGACAATATATGGAGAAATGGACCAATATTTCATCTGGCATATAAAGTATTGGGAAAAATGTTCAGAAACTAAGTTTTGAACATATAAGTATCTAAGAATTTGAATCATGGAATTTGGATCAAATTTTATCTCTTTGTGATTTTCTAAAATGCATCATAGAAATGGAAAATGGGGTTTTATTAAACATGTGTGAAGAGAAAGTTCTTAGAAAAATGTGCAAATTGCGCCATGAGATAGATCATGATTTTATGAGCTACTAGAAATTTGAATCATCAAATTGGGAGTCCATTTGAATTCTTTAGAGATTTTACCAGTTATCTGGAAAAGAAAAAGATAAAGGCAAAGGCCTTTACCCTTATCCAGCGCACTGGACGGAAGATAGAAGTGGGCCGGCCCAGTGGCTCAACCGCGCGGGTGGGCAGAGGTGACGTCGGAGGCGGCTTCGCAAGGTGCGCCTTCGCACAGGGGAGGCGGATCTAGGCGAAACCGTTTCCACTTAAATGGTCGGGCCCGCCCGCTGGGTCGCTGACGCGCGGGGCCTAGTGGCAGGCCATCTTCAACCTCCTGCGCGCGCTCCAGCCACGGGAAGGAGCGGCTCCCACCGATGATTGCCGGGGCTAAAGAGAGTCTCCGGTGACGCTCCGCCTACTAGCGTGCTCAGGAGGCCATGCCGCACCCATCCTTGTGCTTCACACACACCGGGGAGGGCTGTAGCGGCGATGTCTTGGATGGCCCAGGAGGAGGCCATCAGCGAGGTTTGGCACAGTCAGGGATGGATTCAAGGGGGGACGATGGGGGGGGCGAGACCCCCCCTGACGATCATGTCGCCCCTTAACAGCGAGCAGTTGTTTGCTATTTTTTTCTCGCCGTATAACTGTCCGTGGCTTGCTTCGCCCCCCTATAGCCCATCTATTGTTTTACGCCCTATAGCCCATCTACTGTTTGACAAGCAGCGGTTGCATGCAAAAGGCCCAATCCCCGGAAAGTAAAAAAGGGGCGTAGCCCATCACGGAAGCAAAGGAAGGGGTCAGGACTAACGCACGCACTCACAATTTGGACTTTGGATCTCCTCTAATCTCGCTTCGTTTCCAATTTTCTTCTGCCCTCGCCTGCCGCTGGCCGCCGGCCGCATGCTAGTCTATCGAATATCTCCGTCAAGAAGGGAAGGGGACATGCAAGCTCCGCCATGTTGATCCATCTCATGTTCTAGCCGGCCGGCCGCTTGGATGAGTGACCAAACGATGAAAAAGGTCAGCTATTTTTGCATTAGATTAGTTTGTGTCTTCCAAACCATAGAAGTGTAATACTAGAACTACGGACATTAACAACTAGCTACTCCGGATGAGTGACCCCCTAGTCCAGCAAAAAAATCGATCTTTGATACTTCTGCTCAAAAATCATTGAGTTAAAAATTTTGTGTGATTTTTGTTCCTATTGTGGAATAACAGACATACGTAGACTATCTAGGGGTATGTTTTGATCGGTGTTCTTATTATGGAACAACGGACATGTGTAGACTATCTAGGGCTATGTTTGGATTATAGCCCCGAAGTGCCTGAGCAAATATTTTTTGAATTGACGAGAGTGGTATCCTCCGTTTGGAAACGAGATCCAATTATTTGGCTCGCCCAAGCCCCATCACCTCTTTCCTTTTGTTACATAGCCAATTTTTTTCCTAGACCATCGCGGTCCTTTCCTCCGCATAAATGTTGTCCTGCCGTTGGTTGCCATGGTGACCATAGGCACAATCCAAATAGACCCCAAATCTTCCAATATTTACTAGGTTATTATGTGACTATCTATCTTATCATTTTGAGATGCTTCTAGTTCTTGCCCCCCTATCTTTATTTTCTGGCTTCGTCCCTGGGCATAGTGAGGTAGGCACGGGGAGGAGGAAATGGAGTGTGGGGCGAGTCGGCGATGGCGGTGAGGGGGCACTGGAGTGGCTAGGGAGAGTAGAGAGGCTCGGGATAGCCTGAATTTAGCACGGGGCCGACGGCGGTTCTCCGTCCATGGAGGGCTATGGAGGGCACAAGGAGGGAAGTGGGTCGGTCCAAGAGGTGCATGGGAGGGAGAGAGTGCCAAAGGAGTAGAGAGGGGGCTTGAGGGTGGCCTTAAATAGAAGGGGGTGAGGTGCATCATGGGGTCGTGCGCCGCTGAGGCCGTAGTCATCGCTGGAGACCATAGACGGGCTTGGCTTCGAGTCGGGGGTCTTCCTGGCCGTGGTCTATGACTAGGGAAAGAGAGAGGGACAGAGGAGCGAGCGTGAGGCGGGCCAGGGACACGGGCAGCCACTAGGGGATGCGGGCGGCGCTCAGGCACGCGCCGCAGGGGCGAGAGGAGGGCTCGGGAGCAAGTGGGAGGCTTACTGTCGTGATGTGGACGGCGAGGCGCGTCGACTGGCGCGAGGTGGATGGGAGCGCGGTGGCAAGGCTCAGCCACCACTGTAGCGTGCCCTAGAGCAGGCGTTTTGGCCGGCATGAGCGCGTTTTGCATGCTCTGCCGTGTCCACTTGTGTCTAGAGTGTGCTGGGTGATGGGCTAAAGCCTGGGGTGACATTGGAGAGCCATCAAAGTCAAAGAAAGAGAGAGGGAGAGTAGAAAGAGAGAGAAAGTTGTTGGACAGAGATGAAAAATGAGGTTCTCACCCGCAAATAATTGAGCTGAAGCCATCCAACTTTTGCCAGTGGTAGAGGGATTCTAAGACATGATGTGGTAAAAATTGTGGCTCAAGGAGAATCCATTTGGAGCCCCAATTGTTGATCACAAAATTATGTTAGAAGGTGTTTGATGGTTGTTTGAGATAGTAAAAAGATTCCACATGCCATGAGATTTAACAGGAATGAGTGGCATCACAAACTAGTAGTGCCCACAACTTTTGAGGTCAAAAGGAGAAAGTGGCCAATTCAACTTCTGTAAACCGTAGAAATGGGGAGAAACAGTTTTCGCTAGATTTGATCAAGCTATCTTGTTCTCCTTGATGCACCACTTGGTGTAGTGTCATTATTTGGGGATTACATCATGCTCACAAAAATTGGAGTCAAAAGGAGATATCTCACAATGTAGAGTTGTTCAAATTTGGTTCTGGACAAAACGGGTTTTGAGGCACTTTGATCAAGTTATCATATTCTCCAAATTGTGCCACTTGGCCTAGGTGAATGATTAGGCCATCTGAGAATGTGTACAAATTTTGAGATCATTTGGACATGTTTGGTAGTGCAAAGTTGTTCTAACTTGGAAAAGGACAGAAATGGTATTGAGAAGGTTTGTTGGTGCCATATTGTTCCCCATGACATGAGACTTTGTAGGATCCTCAAGTAGGTCATTTGTCACATTATAGAATTTTCTGGGATTTAATGGAGAGTATTTCCTATGTAAATATTTCAAAATCTTGAAATATCCAGAAAGGGTTTTTGAGGGATTTGACCAATATTTTGAACATGACCATGTGTAGAAACTCTTATATATGGACAATCTATGTCCACTGAGCTTCCCTAAATTTTCTCAAATATTTTTGAAACATTAAAATAATTTTGACCTATTAAAGACCATTTCTGGCCTTAAGAAAAATCCTTTAAATAAAATAGAGAAATAACTTTGAAAATAATATTTTTGTGGTTTTTGGGAGTCCTATGTCTAGTAGGAGTCAAATATAATTTTTGAAAGATTTTCCACACCCTTAATTAAGTACTTGTACTTCAAGTCTCAATTCAGGGGGTTTTAGAAAAAACCTAATTTAGAAAATACTTTTTGGCCAAACTATTTTTGTAAGAAAATACTATTCTGTTCTATACACATGGCATGATCATTGGGCAAAGTTTTGGATCAAGGAGATGAAGTATAGGACTTAGAGGATTTAATTGATTTTTAGAGCACTTGCAACCAACACACAAAAATCAAATCAAGCAAAGACCAAAACACTCAAAAGTTTTTGTCAAACCACATTTTATCATGATTTATAAGCTTAAGTGTTGTGCCATGAAAATCTCGGTGTGACAGAAGCATACGCGTCAACCTATAGTAAGCGCACAAGTTAGCCTCAAATCTATGGAAAACATCATACAACCCATCTGCCATTATTTCTAATAATTTACAGCCCATTTGCTAATTCTTAAGGTTTTTTTGGAGCCCATATTCTTTTTGTTAGCATTACGGCCCATATTGTGGCCACGGTTAAAAAATTATACAAAATTTTGCATATTCCGATGCGGTCTGAATTGTTTTTAATCCCGAAATTTCGAGTCACATTCAAACTAATTTTAAAAATAAATGTATATCAATATAAAATCCAACAAATTTTCCACGCATAAAAAATCAATGGAATTTAAAATCTCGAAATGAAAAAAAATAAATTTGAAACTAATTGCCAGTTTGATGTGTTTTAAAAATGTACAACCCATTTCTCATTACCGATAGCCCATTTTCTCTGCCAGCCGAATGAAGCTCTCCTCGTCTTGAAAGATTTGCAGCCCAATAGGGCTGACAAAGAGACCTACTTGACAAAGCACAAAAAAACTGGGCTAGGCATTTTCCGAAAGAAAAAACTACTGGGCTGGCCTTGTGGTAAACGTAAAAGAAAAGGCTGTCTAGACAGGCCAGAGTGTCCCGCACATCCCAGTTGACACCCTGCTTCCGTCTCAAAAACATAAATAACTGGGCAAGCTGATGGGTCCCTGGTGTCAGCCGCTCGTTATGCATTTCTCTCGTTTATTGACTACGTTGACAATGGCATGGGACCCAAATGTTAGAAATCCATTAGGAGGAACCATTTTTTGGCTTGAAATAAGGAGGCACTTACTTGCGTACTGCCATGACCTTGGTGGGTCCCTGTTTTCATCCTCTCCACGTACAATCATCTCCTTATTGTGTACGCGTTAACCTAGTAGGCCCACAAGTCAGCCTCTAAACCCATGGCGGACAAACACAACACATTTAAAAAAATAACAGCCCGTTCCATACGTTCAAACGGAAAGTTCAACATTCAGAGTAAAGTAACAGGTCTGATCCAGATATAGAGTACTGAACTTCCATGTTGACAACCACCATAGCCAAGTTAACTATCTACTCCCACTAATACTCTAGTAGTGTACAAGTACTAACTTACTCTTAGCTAACTAGATGATGCCGGCCGCCATCTGCGGTACATGCTAAACACCGGCACTGACGTCCTTCGCCTCGCCTCGGATTTGTCAGAGATGCGATAGGGCGCGTTGCTTGCGCGCGTTGGCCCTTTCCATGCCGGCATGGTCCACCGAAGCTTCGGCTTCTAAGCGGGAAACCCACTTGACAAGTTGGTACACCACGAACGAATGCATGCCCGACAGCCTCCAGGGCTGTTTGCCGGGCACCGACCTCCACGTAGTCGGCCCAGTTGCGGGTGCTCCGCTCTCGACTCAGAGCGTCGGTGCACTGCTACTCCATGCCCCGCTGGCAGTGCAAATCGGCGATACTTTGCTCCTCCACCAGGCGGTCGCACTCCAACAAGTCCTCATACTCTACATTGCCATCTAAAGATCAAAAGAATGCCTCCTCCCTCCGCTTGCCTTCTGGTGAAAAACCGAACACTAGTTCCGGCAGTGACCGCCTCCGGCGTCGCCTATTATGGACGGGCGAAGGCATGACAGACATGGCAAGAGCAAGGATAAGTGGCGAGCGACGTCGGGCCGGTGGGGGCTTATGAGGATAGGGAGAGTTGGGTGATGGTGCCATCGGAGAACGCCGGGAACCAGTAATTATAGGCAGAAGGTAGGTGAACCAGCGTGTCGCAGGAAACGCGGCGGTCATCGGAATTCAATGCATAAGCGGGCCTGCCTTGGTGCGCCAGCTTGCCGTGGAAAACTAGAAAAACTGAAATTATGACCATGTCGTCCCGTCTCGTCAGTGGTGCGTCCCATCCGTGCTGGGTTGCACGTCGGCATGACGGTCAGTGCGCTTGATTCATCCAGATGAGGTACGTGCGTGATCCGCTGGTTTTTCGCGTAGGATCGAGCTGGTCGGATAGTATATGTGTAGGATTGCAATAGCGGATGAATGTTCAATGGGAGATAAGGCATTTGCGAACATTTTTGCTGGCAGTTTCTTCAGATTCGCATGGCATTTTCTTCAGAACAGCATGTTAGTTTCTTCAGAGGTAGGCATTTTATTCAAAAAACTGTCACTTTGGATCTTGCGTCGCAACTAAAACTGCCAGGAGCGCATTAGTAGGCTAGTTAGTGATCGATTAGTAACTTGTAAACACTAAGAGAACAGAAATAAGGAATTGTTAGTAACATGTAAACACTGAGAACACATGCAACCTCTTGAGCATGCATTGGTTTTCCCTTGAAGAGGAAAGGGTGATGCAACAAAGTAGCGTAAGTATTTTCCTTAGTTTTTGAGAACCAAGGTATCAATCCAGTAGGAGATAACATGCAAGTCACCTAGTACCTGCACAAACAATCAAGGACCTTGCAACCAATGCCGATAAAGGGGTTGTCAATCCCTTCATGGTCCCTCGCAAAAGTGAGATTTGATAAAGATAGTAAGATAAATATTTTTTGTTTTTCTGTTGTATAGATTGGAAAGTAAAGATTGCAAAATAGTAAACGAGATGCGATGTAAATAAAAAGAGATGCAATATAATAAGAAAGAGACCCGGGGGCCATAGGTTTCACTAGTGCCTTCTCTCATGATAGCATGTATTACGGTGGGTGAACAAATTACTGCCGAGCAATTGATAGAAGAGTGCATAGTTATGAGAATATCTAGGCAATGATTATGAATATAGGCATCACGTCCGTGTTAAGTAGACCGAAACGATTCTGCATCTACTACTATTACCCCACACATCGACCGCTATCCAGCATGCATCTAGAGTATTAAGTTCATAAGAACAAAGTGCATTAAGCAAGATGACATGATGTAGAGGGATAAACTCAAGCAATATGATATAAACCCCATCTTTTTATCCTCGATGGCAACAATACAATATGTGCCTTGCTGCCCCTGCTGCCACTGGGAAAGGACACCGCAAGATTGAACCCAAAGCTCAGCGCTTCTCCGATCTTTCATATATAATCTTGATCATAAACCCACAATTCATCGGATCTCGACAAACACACCGCAAAAAGTTTTACATTGAATAGATCCCCAAGAACATCGAGGAGAACTTTGTATTGAGAACCAAAGAGAGAGAGAGAAGAAGCCATCTAGCTAATAACTATGGACCTGAAGGTCTGTGGTAAACTACTCACACATCATTGGAGACGCTATGGTGTTGATGTAGAAGCCCTCCGTGATTGACTCCCCCTCCGGCAGATCGCCGGAAAAGGCCCCAGATGGGATCCCACGGGCAAAGAAGGTTGTGGCGGTGGGAAGGTGGTTTTGTGGCTCCCCCTGATGTTTTTAGGGTATAAGAGTATATATAGGCAAAGGAAGTACGTCGGTGGAGCTCTGTGGGGCCCACGAGGGTGGGGGCGTGCCCTCCTGCCCCGTGGCCGCCTCGTGGACTTCCAGACTTCCACTCCAAGTCTCCTGGATTGGGTTTGTTCCAAGAAATATCCTCGCAAAGGTTTCGTTCCGTTTGGATTCTGTTTGTTATTCCTTTTCTTCGAAACACTAAAATAGGCAAAAAAAACAGAAACTGGCACTGGGCCTTCGATTAATAGGTTTGTCCCAAAAATAATATAAAAGAGCATATTAAAGCCCATTAAACATCCAAAATGGATAATATAATAGCATGGAACAATAAAAAATTATAGATACATTGGAGACATATCAAGCATCCCCAAGCTTAATTCCTGCTCGTCCTCGATTAGGTAAATGATAAAAACAGAATGTTTGATGTGGAATGCTACCTAACATAATTTTCAATGTAATTTCCTTTATTGTGGCATGAGTGTTCAGATCTAACAGATTCAAGACAAAAGTTTAACCAAGCTATTATGTCTTCTCAAAATAACATAGCCAAAGAAAGCTCATCCCTACAAAATCATATAGTTTGGCTATGCTTCCTTTTTGTCACACAAAATGCTCCAATCATCCACAACTCTGATGACAAGCCAAGCAATTGTTTCATACTTTAGTTTTCTCAAACCTTTTCTACTTTCACGCAATATATGAGCGCGGGCCATGGACATAACACTATAGGTGGAATAGAATGGTGGTTGTGGAGAAAAAATAGGAAGATAGTCTCACATCAACTAGGCATATCAATGGGCTATGGAGATGCCCATCAATAGATATCAATGCGAGTGAGTAGGGATTACCATGCAACGGATGCACTAGAGCTATAAGTGTATGAAAGCTCAACAAAAGTAACTAAGTGGGTGTGCATCCAACTTGCTTACTCATGAAGACCTAGGGCAATTTTAGGAAGGCAATCATTGGAATATACAAGCCAAGTTCTATAATGAAAAATTCCCACTAGTATATGAAATTGACAACATAAGAGACTCTCTATCATGAAGATCATGGTGCTACTTTGAAGCACAAGTGTGGAAAAAGGATAGTAACATTGCCCCTTCTCTCTTTTTCTCTCATTTTTTTGTTTGGCCCTTCTCCTTTTTTATGGCCTCTTTTTTCGTCCGGAGTCTCATCACGACTTGTGGGGGAATCGTAGTCTCCATCATCCTTCCCTCACATGGTACAATGATCTAATAATGAAGATCATCACACTTTTATTTAGTTACAACTCAAGAATTACAACTCGATACTTAGAAAAAAATATGACTCTATGTAAATGCCTCCGACGGTGTACCGGGATGTGCAATGAATCAAGAGTGACATGTATGAAAAATTATGAATGGTGGCCATGCCACAAATACGATGTCAACTACATGATCATGCAAAGCAATATGACTGATGAAGCGTGTCATAATAAACGTAACGTTGGAAAGTTGCATGGCAATATATCTCGGAATGTCTATGGAAATGCCATAATAGGTAGGTATGGTGGCTGTTTTGAGGAAGGTAAATGATGGGTTTATGGTACCAGCGAAAGTTGCGCGGCACAAGACATCGTAGCAATGGTGGAAGAGTGAGAGTGCGTATAATCCATGGACTCAACATTAGTCATAAAGAACTCACATACTTATTGCAAAAGTATACAAGTCATCAAAACCAAGCACTACGCGCATGCTCCTAGGGGGATAGATTGGTAGGAAAAGACCATCGCTCGTCCCCGACCGCCACTCATAAGGAAGGCAATCACAGAAACACCTCATGCTTCAAATTTGTCACACAATTCGTGCATGCTACGGGACTTGCAAACCTCAACACAAGTATTTATCAATTTCACAATTACTCAACTACCACGACTCTAATATCAACATCTTCATATCTCAAAACAATCATCAAGTATCAAACTTCTCATAGTATTCAATGCACTCTATATGAGATTTTTTATTATACCCATCTTGAATGCCCATCATATTAGGACTAATTTTATAACCAAAGCAAATTACCATTCTGTTCTAAAAGACTCTCGAAATAATATAAGTGAAGCATGATATATCAATAATTTCTATAAAATAAAACAACCACCATGCTCTAAAAATATATAAGTGAAGCACTAGAGCAAAATTATCTAGCTCAAACGATATAAGTGAAGCACATAGAGTATTCTTTTAAATTCCGATTCATGTGTGTATCTCCCAAAAGGTGTGTACAGAAAGGATGATTGTGGTAAACTAAAAAGCAAAGACTCAAATCATACAAGACGCTCCAAGCAAAACACATATCATGTGGTGAATAAAAATATAGCCTCAAGTAAAGTCACCGATAGACGAAGACGAAAGAGGGGATGCCTTCCGGGGCATCCCCAAGATTAGGCTTTTGGTTGTCCTTGAATTTTACCTTGGGGTGTCTTGGGCATGCCCAAGCTTAGTCTCTTTCCACCCCTCATTCCAAAATCCATGAAATCTTTACCCAAAAACTTGAAAACTTCACAACACAAAACTTAACAGAAAATCTCATGAGCTCCTTTAGTATAAGAAAACAAACCACCACTTTAATGTACTGTAATGAACTCATTATTTATTTATATTGGTTTTAAACCTACTGTATTCCAACTTCTCTATGGTTCATACCCCCCGATACTACCCATACATTCATCAAAATAAGCAAACAACACATGAAAATAGAATCTGTCAAAACAGAACAGTCTGTAGCAATCTGGAGGTTTCGAATACTTCTGTAACTCCAAAAATTCTGAAAACTTAGGAAGACCTAAATAATTTGAATATTGATCTACTGCAGTTGGAATTGATATTTTATCGCCCTCTGGTAAAAAATGAAAATTATTTTTGTGAGCTCATACTTTCTATTTTTATTAGCAAGATCAAACAACCATCACCCAAGAAGATCCTAACGGCTTTTGGCACAAACACTAATTAAAACATAAAACACAATCATAACAGAGGCTAGATAAATTATTTATTACTAAACAGGAACAAAAAGTAAAGAACAAAAATAAAATTGGGTTGCCTCCCAACAAGCGCTATCGTTTAACGCCCCTAGCTAGGCATAAAAGCAAGAATAGATCTAGGTATTGTCATCTTTGGTATGCAATCCATAAGTGGCTCTCATAATTGATTCATAAGTAAATTTAATTTTTGTTCTAGGAAAGTGTACCAGGCCTTGCCTTAATGGAAATTGAAATCTAATATTTCCTTCTTTCATGTCAATAATTGCACCAATCCTTCTAAGGAAAGGTCTACCAAGAATAATAGGACATGTAGGATTGCAATCTATATCAAGAACGATGAAATCTACGGGCACATAATTCCTATTTGCAACAATAAGAACATCATTAATCCTTCCCATAGGTTTCTTAATGGTGGAATCCGTAAGGTGCAAATTTAAAGAACAATCATCAAATTCACGGAAACCTAACACATCACAAAATTTTTGGAATCGTGGAAACACTACCACCCAAATCACACAAAGCATAGCATTCATAATCTTTAATCTTAATTTTAATAGTAGGTTCCCACTCATCATAAAGTTTTCTAGGAATAGAAACTTCTAGTTCAAGCTTTTCTTCATAGGATTGCATTAGAGCATATGATATGTTTAGCAAAAGCTTTATTTTGATTATAAGCATGAGGGGAATTTAACATGGATTGCAACAAGGAAATACAATCTATCAAAGAGAAATTATCATAATTAAATTCCTTGAAATCCAAAATAGTGGGTTCATTGCTATGTAAAGTTTTGACCTCTTCAAACCCACTTTTATTAATTTTAGCATCAAAACCTAAAAACTCCGAATCATTGGGACGCCTTTTAACTAAAGCTGACTCATCTCCAGTCCCATCTTTATCAAGATTCATATTGGAAAACAAAGACTTAATAGGAGACACATCAATCACTTTTAGATCCTCATCATTATTATCATGAAAACTATAAGAACGCGCTTTTACAAAGCAATCTTTTTTAGCACGCATCCTAGCGGTTATTTCCTTGCACTCATCAATGGAAATTATCATGGCTTTGAGAGACTCATTGATGTCATGCTTAGGTGGAATAGATCTAAGTTTCAAAGAATCAACATCAAGAGAAATTATATCCACGTTCCTAGCCAACTCATCAATCTTAAGCAATTTTTCTTCAACCAAAGCATTGAAATTCTTTTGCGAACTCATAAATTCTTTAACACTAGTATCGAAATCAGAGGGCATCTTATTTAAATTTCCATAAGATTTTTTGTAGGAATTACCATAATTATTAGAGGAATTATTAGGAAAGAGCCTAGAATTAAAGTTTCCTCTACGCGTTCTTACCAAAATTGTTCCTTCCAAGAAAATTCACATCCATAGATTCATTATTATTCTCAATCAAAGTGGACAAAGGCATATCATTAGGATCAGAAGAATCACTCTTATTATCAAACAATTTCTTAAGTTCATCCATCTTTCCACTCAAAACATTAATCTCTTCAATTGCATGAACTTTTTTACTAGTCGATCTTTCAGTGTGCCATTGAGAATAATTAACCATAATATTATCTAGGAGTTTAGTAGCTTCTCCTAAAGTTATTTCCATAAAAGTGCCTCCTCCCATGGCCGAATCTAAAAGATTTCTAGAAGCAAAATTCAATCCGGCATAATTTTTTTTGTATAATCATCCATAAATTCAAACCATGTGTAGGGCAATTACGTATCAGTAATTTCATCCTCTCCCAAGCTTGTGAAACATGCTCATGATTAAGTTGCTTAAAATTCATAATATCGTTTCTAAGAGAGATGATCTTAGAGGGAGGAAAAACGTAGAAATAAAAGCATCTTTGCACTTATTCCATGAATCAATACTATTTTTACGCAAAGAAGAGAACCAAGTTTTAGCATGATCTCTAAGAGAAAACGGAAATAACTTCAATTAAACAATATAATTATCCACACCTTTCTTCTTTTTAATATCACACAAATCAAAAAAGTTGTTTAGATGGGTAGCGGCATCTTCACTAGGAAGGCCGGAAAATTGATCTTGCATGACAAGATTCAACAAAGCAGCATTAATTTCACAAGATTCAACATCGGTAATAGGAGCAATCGGAGTGCTAATAAAATCATTGTTGTTGGTATTGGAAAAGTCACATAATTTAGTATTATCTTGAGCCATCGTGACAAACAATCAATCCAACACACAATCACACAAGAAGCAAGCGAACAAAAAGGCGAATAAAACGGCAAAGGTGAAGTGGGCGAGAAGAAAACGAGAGGCAAATGGCAAATAATGTAATGCGAGGGAGAAGAGTTTATGATGGGTACTTGGTATGTCTTGACTTGAGCATAGATTTCCCTGGCAACGGCACCAGAAATCCTTCTTGCTACCTCTTAAGCATGCGTTGGTTTTCCCTTGAAGAGGAAAAGGTGATGCAGCAAAGTTGCGTAAGTATTTCCCTCAGTTTTTGAGAAACAATGTATCAATCCAGTAGGAGATAACATGCAAGTCACCTAGTACCTGCACAAACAATCAAGAACCTTACAACCAACGCGATAAAGGGTTTGTCAATCCCTTCACGGTCACTCACACAAGTGAAATCTGATAAAGATAGTAAGATAAATATTTTTGGTGTTTTTATTGTATAGATTGGAAAGTAAAGATTGCAAAATAGTATACGAGATGCGATGTAAATAAAAACAGATGCAATATAATAAGAAAGAGACCCGGGTGCCATAGGTTTCACTAGTGCCTTCTCTCATGATACCATGTATTACGGTGGGTGAATAAATTACTGCCGAGCAATTGATAGAAGAGCGCATAGTTATGAGAATATCTAGGCAATGATTATGAATGTAGGCATCACGTCCGTGTTAACTAGACCAAAACGATTTTACATCTACTACTATTACTCCACACATCGACCTCTATCCAGCATGCATCTAGACTATTAAGTTCATAAGAACAAAGTAATGCATTAAGCAAGATGACATGATGTAGAGGGATAAACTCAAGCAATATGATATAAACCCCATATTTTTATCCTCGATGGCAATAATACAATACGTGCCTTGCTGCCCCTACTGTCACTGGGAAAGGACACGGCAAGATTTAACCCAAAGCTAATCACTTCCCCCATTGCAAGAAAGATCAATCTAGTAGGCCAAACTAAACCGATAATTCGAAGAGACTTGCAAAGATATCAAATCATGCATATAAGAATTCAGAGAATAACCAAATATTATTCCTAGATAAATTTGATCATAAATCCACAATTCATCGGATCTCGGCAAACACACCGCAAAAAGTATTACATTGAATAGATCTCCAAGAACATCAAGGAGAACTTTGTATTGAGAACCAAAGAGACAGAAGAAGCCATCTAGCTAATAACTATGGACCCGAAGGTCTGTGGTAAACTACTCACACATCATCGGAGAGGCTATGGTGTTGATGTAGAAGCCCTCCGTGATTGATTCCCCCTCCGGTAGATCACCGGAAAAGGCCGCAGATGGGATCTCACGGGTAGAGAAGTTTGCGGCGGTGGAAAAGTGGTTTCGTGGCTCCCCTGATGTTTTTAGGGTATAAGAGTATATATAGGTGAAAGAAGTACATCAATGGAGCTCCGTGGGGCCCACGAGGGTGGGGGGCGTGCCTACCCCCTGGGCGCGCCCTCCTGCCTCGTGGCCGCCTCGCGGACTTCCATACTTCCACTCCAGGTCTCCTGGACTGTGTTTGTTCCCCAGAAAGATCCTCACGAAGGTTTTGTTCTGTTTGGATTCCGTTTGATATTCCTTTTGTGCGAAACACTAAAATAGGCAAAAATAGAAACTGGCACTGTGCCTCCGGTTAATAGGTTAGTCCCAAAAAAATATAAAAGAGCATATTAAAGCCCCTTAAACATCCAAAACAGATAATATAATAGCATGGAACAATAAAAAATTATAGATACGTTGGAGACATATCAACACAGAAATAAGGATCATGATGTGCACAGTAGTAAGAGCCGATCCGTTCGAAATGTTCACATGAGACTCACAGGCCTAGCACTGTAATATGTTCACATTAGTTGCCCAAATTTACAACCAACTAGCAAGACTCCCATACATAAGATTAACATGTTAATGCATCTCAATGATTCACAGATCATATACAAATATGTAGCTCCAAAAGCAAAGATCTAGAAAAACATATGTTCTTCCTTCTAACATGGATGCTTCTCTTGGCCAACATTTCAGTACAGAGTGAAAGACAAATTTGTTTGTGAAGTATGCAATTCCTCCTACAAATGTAAGTGGTTTCACCAACAGCTGGAACCATGAGAATGAACCACACATGATGGAGGAACATCCACTGAATATGATTTGGTCTTCTCTCGATCACACGGTGAGACTATTTTCGGAATACAAACTTTAACTTAGGCAAAATGATGCCCATTGTATAATAGACCAAAGCAATGAAGCAACTAGTGTTGGCCAATAAATAGTACATACTACTTTTGTGCAGTCCATAAGTGACTATCCAATCTTTCTGTGTCTATTTTCAAATGGCACTACATGCAGTGACTATACTATTCTCTTGTGCAGTTCAACAAAATTGCGGTCACTTTGTTTGTTTGCTAAATAGCAATGGGCAGACACTGTCTACACAGATATCAAGCAACTAGTAAACATATACCACATCTTGTATTTTCGGTTTAAACACGTCTCTTCCTCTTAGCATCTGTCATGTTTTGCACTGGACAATTTGATACTGTCATGTTTTGCCCTAGACAATTTCATACTGGATTGATTTGCTGGTCAGAGCAGAAATATAGCGCATATTCTTCATCAGACCAAGGATATCCATGTTCACAGTGATGGAAGAGGTGAAATCGATACTATAAAATTGAGCATCCAATCACTGAATCATGTCCTGCACCTCCAATGTAGGTCCACCCTGCCAATAAATTCACATGCAAACCACTAATATTACTATCTAATGACATACAAAAAGAGTAGCAGATAGTAGTAAACCATGTACCTTCATAATGAATAGCTCATAGTGCCACCAATTGGATATAATGATTTGGAAGAAAACATGCTCCTAATGTTGAACCTTTGGACTTTTTGTGCAGATCCACTAAAATCGAGCATCCCTGTTTGCATAGATATTGAAAGTGTGATTACTACAAAAGTGCCATTAGTTGAAGCATAGACTCAAAATATAAGATAAGCATAGACTCACAAATATAAGCATTCCAATTTCTTAATGGGAAAAGGTAGCAAGACTGTTTCTAACCACCTGTTTGAAAGAATAAATAAGGTAACAACGATGATGTCAGGAAGGCATACATAGTATTTTCTTTAAAACTGAACCATTCCTGACCTTTCCTCTTCTTTTTAGCATATTTTGTGCAATTCAACTCTAAAATAAAATGCCATCACCGCCTTGACAATTCAGTGACACTGTACAAAAAGAAATGACTTAACATTACATCATGATGTCAGGTATGTAATAGACAGCATTAGAGACAAACATACGGACCTACTCCGATAACATAGTGAACATTAATTTTAACAAAGGTGTGACTAGCTTTACCTGGGATAATTTGAGTGAACTCTACACCCTATTCCTTAATATAAGACGCTTCTCGCAGTTCAATTTAAAGTACCAAAACGTCTAGTATTAGAAAAACAGATAGTAGTTTTATTGAGCACATATCTGGAAAGCTTGCCACACTTTATATATGTCCATACGCTAATGCAGAACATTCGAATAGTACAAAATATATAATAATCCAGTAGCTAGTGTAACAGTAGAGTATTTTTTATTATGGGGTACAGCATAATGGTTTTACTAAACAGATCTCCATAAGCTAGCACTGGAAGATTTCTATAAGCATTAACAATACAAAATGTAAAGGTAACAAGTTTCAGCATTGGTATACTAGTATGCAAGAGCATTAACCAAATACAAAAGTCTGAAGGTAACTAGCATTATTAACTAATGACAGTATAATTTTTTTTGCAAACCATGTACCTTCAAGGTAAATATCATTTCGAACTCGAGGGGGCTTGAAAAATTGCTATCCCAATCTTGATAATCGATCAAAACATAAAAACTTCATCGAACTGGTCAAGAGAACAGCTGGAGGAGGAGGTGCCCACTCTTGACCTTTCCTCTTCTCTTCATAATTTTTTGTGCATTTTAACCAAAATAAAGTGCCATCAGCGCCTTGGCATTTTGGTGACACTGTACAAAAAAATTGACTTATCTCATGAAAGTGAGGTATGTAATCTATAAGCACTAATAGTGCAACAATCCGAAGGTAGTAACATGTTTGATCGTTGGTATACTGGTTGTGCAATAGCATTAGAATGCCTTAGCTGAAAAATCTTTAATACATCCACAATCAATAGCTAACCCTAAAATAATCCAGTGACATTAAATGTCATTGCTTAAATTTATCGGTGGCATTACATTGAGTGCGGCATTAGTTAAATGTGGCATCACTTTAACAGTAGCATTACCGCTGGGGTTATACTAACAGCAAAAAAGTGGCAATAAGAGCATGGGAGGCCCATTCGGACAGTGGGCGCACCAGGAAGATGTACCTCCATGGATGCATAGAGTGGTGAGGGAGGTATGGTTGCCCAGAGCAACAAATATCCAGGCAGCATATGTGGATTACATCCCATTTTTGTTCTCGTTAGCCACCTTTTCCCTATGTGAGGACAACAACCGATCGACCTGGTCATTCTCTATTGCGTTGTCATGCATTTCTACCCCTTTTCACCCTTTTTCAACCAAGATACATGAGACTCGTTCCTTAGCTATTGATTTTCCCCTTTTCAACCTAGATGCGGGTTCGATGCCTAGTCTCTTGGATAGTACTTTCTCCCTTCCTTTCCTTATTCAACCCGAACATGGATTAGTATGCATGCCATGAAGTAGGGTTTCCTTTAATAGTGCAAATTAAGGTTTTCGTCTTTGTGACCAGCAAAGTACAGGATAGCAAATTAGGAAGATTGTGGAGTGGAAAAAGATCCACATGCAGCGGTGCGGCAGATGGGGCAATAGAACAAGGGTGTGGTTCAAAAAGAAGTAGTATAGCTAGGGGTCGATAGGAAGTGGCTTTGCTCGTGGTCATCTTACGCACACACTATGGCAGCGAGCTTGGGGACGGAGGCCATCCCGCGTGGGCGCTAGCTAGGTCGGAGAGGACGGCCTTGTCGTCAGTGCATGACCTTGCACTCCGACGATGAGTGCGTCAATGCTGCACGTCCTTTTCTTCCTCGGCGGATCTAAGACCACCGGTGAGGAGGGAGAGAGAGGTCGTATTTTTACGTATGGAGAGAGGGTGATAGTGTGAGAAGCAAGTGGGCAGCCCTTAGCAAGCAAGCACTGAAGCTCCATCCTATATATCTTTTTTGATACTAGTACTAGAGTTGGAGTAGTGGTATAGTAGTTTATATTTTCTCTGCATACAGTACCAGTTAGTCGTGCTTCAAAACTGAACGGCACACCATTAAAAAAATAAAGTCGAGAACTAATGCGGCACCTCGGGCCAACACGGCCAGATCACATTTTGCACGAGAAATTACACACCATGTTTCGTTGACATCTGGTCCCGTTCCAACATGTCAGTGAGACGACAGCGAGTCCTTTTGTACAATTTCTGAATGGACGTCTATGTAGGCTGGGGCACCTCTTCGTGTACCATGGCAACCGTCCAACCGCCTCTTCGCCTTTCCCTCTCGATTTGGAACTCCTGTCGCACCCTCTTCCTCCATCCTCCATTTGCCTTCACCCTTCCTTCTGCCATTGTTCGATCGTCTTCTCCATGGAGGGAACAGGCCAGAAACGACCCCGTTATTCTGGCCCCGATCTGAAAGATGACGTGGTGGAGGAACTCATTGATCGGTGCGACGTCATAACCACGGCTAGCATGGCAGGTTCGTTCAAGACCATTCTTGACTCAAATAATAACATCACTATAAAGAACCCAAGGGTCCAGGAGCAATTTGATGTCCCCTATCTTCTTCACCATGACCCTGCTGAGGACTAGCACGCGGATGACAGAAGCCTCACCTTGTGAAAGTTGAGGCCGCTTGATAATGATACGTGTGATGTTAAGATGCCATCGCTTGAGGGTAAGGCTTGGGCAGGCGCAAATGGAGATTGGGTTGTTTATATTGGGTACAACTGCGAGTGGGAACTTGTGAATGTGTACACTCGTCATCGGGTTCCACTTCCAAAAATCTCTGATTGCCCAGAGGTTGAGCACACCGGTATTCTATGTACGTTCGACCACGATCATGGTGACTGTCATATACAGAAGATAGCAATTTGTCGAGTTCCCAACTGCTCTTGGGGTTATAGGAATGCTTCTGTTGTCGCTATCTTCGACAAGCTTGTTGCCGTCCTTCATACTTTGACTCGATGAATATTGCTCAAAAATCAGTTTCTATACACGGATGTGTACTGTGATGCAATTCACTATGAGAGTCTTGTGTTTTTTGTCACCACTCGTGGCACTATTTTTGCATGGAATCCTGATGCTTTCGGTACGTTTGTCTTCCACCATAATTATAATTGTTTCATCCACATGCATGCGGTTAGCTAGTTTCCCTTTACTATTTAACATTCTTGTGTTTCCAAGGTCCTATGAAGATTCCACCACCTATAGTTAAAAAAATTTATAACCAAGGGGGTGATGACGATGGTGATGATCATGAGCATGAGGACGAGCAAGACCCATATACTCATTGGCGCCTGTCAACTTATTCCGATGGATCACCTCTTCTTGTATGTATACAGGGCACTACTCATGTTACTAAGGACGCAGGTGTTGTCTCGCATGGTCGTACTCTCAGGACCTATTCCAACATCCATTGCAGGGTATTCGGGATGGATACAAGTGTCTGATTGGGGAACGTTGCAGAAAACAAATTTTTTTTCTATGTTTCACCAAGATCAATCTATGGAGTCAACTAGCAACGAGAGGAGAGTGCATCTACATACCCTTGTAGATCGCGAGCGGAAGCGTTCAAGAGAACGGGGATGATGGAGTCGTACTCGCCGTGATCGAAATCACCGATGACCAAGTGCCGAACGGACGGCACCTCCACGTTAAACACACGTACGGAGCGGATGACGTCTCCTCCTTCTTGATCCAACAAGGGGGAAGGAGAGGTTGATGAAGATCCAGCAGCACAACGGCGTGGTTGTGGATGCAGCAGTGATCGCAGCAGGGCTTCGCCGAGCTTCTGCGAGAGGGAGAGGTGTAGCAGGGGAGAGGGAGGCGCCAAGACTTGAGGTGCGGCTACCCTCCCTCCCCCCTTTATATACGCCCCTTGGGCGGGTGCCGGCCCTGGATATGGGATCTCCCAAGGGGGCGGCGGCCAAGGGGGGTGGAGTGCCCCCCAAGGCAAGTGGAGGCGCCCCCACCCTAGATTTTCCAACCCTAGGCGCAGGGGGGCCCAAGGGGGGGTGCACCAGCCCACTATGGGCTGGTTCCCCTCCCCACTTCAGCCCATGGGGCCCTCCGGGATGGGTGGCCCCACCTGGTGGACCCCTGGGACCCATCCGGTGGTCCCGGTACAATACCGGTGACCCCGAATCTTTCCCGATGGCCGAAACTACACTTCCTATATATAATTCTTCACCTCCGGACCATTATGGAACTCCTCGTGTCGTCCAGGATCTCATCTGGGACTCCGAACAACTTTTGGATTACTGCATACTCACATCTCTACAACCCTAGCGTCACCGAACCTTAAGTGTGTGGACCCTACGGGTTCGGGAGACAAGCAGACATGACCGAGATGGCTCTCCGGCCAATAACCAACAACGAGATATGGATACCCATGTTGGCTCCCACATGCTCCTCGATGATCTCATCGGATGAACCACGATGTCGAGGACTTAATCAATCCCGTATTCAATTCCCTTTGTCAATCGGTACGTTACTTGCCCGAGACTCGATCGTCAGTATCCCAATACCTTGTTCAGTCTCATTACCGGCAAGTCACTTTACTTGTACCGTAGAGCATGATCCCGTGATCAACCACTTGATCACATTGAGCTCATTGTGATGATGCATTACCGAGTGGGCCCAGAGATACCTCTCCGTCATACGGAGTGACAAATCCCAGTCTCGATTCGTGCCAACCCAACAGACACTTTCGGAGACACCTGTAATGTACCTTTATAGTCACCCAGTTACGTTGTGACGTTTGGCACACCCAAAGCACTCCTACGGTATTCGGGAGTTGCACAATCTCATGGTCTAAGGAAATGATACTTGACATTCAGAAAAGCTACAGCAAACGAACTACACGATCTTTGAGCTAAGCTTAGGATTGGGTCTTGTCCATCACATCATTCTCCTAATGATGTGATCCCGTTATCAATGACATCCCCATGTCCATAGCCAGGAAACCATGACTATCTGTTGATCAACAAGCTAGTCAACTAGAGGCTCACTAGGGACACATTGTGGTCTATGTATTCACACATGTATTACGATTTCCGGATAATACAATTACAGCATGAATAATAGACAATTATCATGAACAAGGAAATATAATAATCATTTTATTATTGCCTCTAGGGCATATTTCCAACAGTGTGCTAGCGCCAACACCTTCTCCCTGGTTCAGTATTGATAGTCTTCGAGGAAACTTGCTCTTCCTTGGACAAAACTATCCAATGATTGTGAATGGCGATCTAGCTCCTGTTGACATAACGTTACTACCATTTATGAGAAGCAATTGTATCTATACCTTGGACATTGCTATGGCCCCCTACCGTGGCTATCACAATATCTATCCTGATATAGGCCGCTTCAGCCTGGATGATTAGTCCCGCGTTGGTCTCAAGATTGACAATAGCTAGCCCTTCCCATAGAATCACTTCTGGTTCAAAGCAAGTGTTTCCAACGCGAGGATTGGTTGAGCTGACATTTCATTGCTTGTTATTTTGTTTTGTGATGAAAACTTTACTATTTATAATGTATCCCCATTGTCATTGTGGGTTGATGACCTGTTGTATGTAACGCTAAATGATATGCCTGTGACAAACTTACTAAATTTATGAATGGCTTTTGAGTTGCTTCTCAGAGTGGGTGCTGCGACAAGGAAAAAATATATTTTCTGAATACATAATTGTACATGCATTGCAACAGGTTATCGGATGAGTCCAATCAACAATAGTACTACTATTTGTACTAGCTTCACATGCTTCGCGCGTCGGGCGGGTGTTTTTACTGTAGCTACGAATCCGATAATCCTAGGTCCTCGGATGAATCCAATCAACTGTAGAAATTGCATTCTGATGTTTGGGTTCAAACTTTCAAAACTGCTGCACTATCTCTACATCTACGTATACGTAATACAACAAATTTTAAACTTGAGACCAGCCATCCACCCTCACAAAGAATACTCTTTAACCTAGCACAAACTCTAGGAAATTTGGCCATAGTGTGGGGTGGGCCATATGTTAATGTGTTCGCTATATGTAACCAGCACCTCGATTCCTCGATATATAGTAGGGTGGCCTGGGCCAGAACACGCATTCACGTCCAGGAGTACGGCACACGCCACCAACACGACTTCCATCTAACACCATATTTCTTCGAGTCTGTGCTACAACTATCTCTTCAACCTCCTAGTTTCTCTAACTGGTCCATCGGGCGGCGGGCGAGGTGAAGGTTTGCCGATAGTCGGTTTCCTCAACTGTGGTTGAGGGAGTCCTGGATTAGGGGGTCCTCGGACAGCCGGACTATATACTTTGGCCGGACTGTTGGACTATGAAGATACAAGATTGAAGACTTCGTCCCATGTCCGGGTGGGACTCTCCTTTGCGTGGAAGGCAATCTTGGCAATTCGGATATGTAGATCTCCTCCCTTGTAACCGACTCGGTGTAACCCTAGCCCCCTTCGGTGTGTATATAAATCGGAGGGTTTAGTCTGTAGGACAACAACAGTCATAATCATAGGTTAACTTCTAGGGTTTAGCCTCTACGATCTTGTGGTAGATTAGCTCTTGTAATACTCATATCATCAAGATCAATCAAGCAGGAAGTAGGGTATTACCTCCATCGAGAGGGCCCGAACCTAGGTAAAGATTGTGTCCCCCGCCTCCTGTTACCATCAGCCTTAGACGCATAGTTCGGGACCCCCTACCCGAGATCCGCCGGTTTTGACACCGACATTGGTGCTTTCATTGAGAGTTCCACTGTGCCGTCACGATTAGGCCTGATGGCTCATCTAGTTGTCAAGGACAACATTACCTGTGGGGGAGCCCTGGCTGTAGGCCAAACTCTCCGACTAGGCGGCTTCGTCATGACCGCCTGTTCGGCCATCACGCCGATGATGACTTCTCGGGTCATCAAAAATAGCCTCCACGTCGACTCGGGATTTACCGAGCAGATGGATCCAATGGAGCTCTCTTCTTTGAACGAGCTCTTGGATCGCATCGCCTCCTTGGGAGTCGCTATGGACTATGATCAGATCGAGCTTAAACCCGACCAAAGGGAGATTAACTCTCCACCAGTCACCCATCAGATAGCGGTGGTGGAGGAGTGATGCGGCGATTCTTCCTCTATTTTAAGGACAAACTATGTCCGGATTGCCGAGCTCTCCGAGCCGGATACCCGTCTACGGGAGGACATGGCCCAAGCTTCGAACCTAGAATCGGACAGCACGCCAGAACTATGGGGCAACGTCCCAGAGCCCTAACTGCCAAGCTCGGAAACTCCTCTGCCCCTGGGTCTCAGATCGGGTCAGGGTTTGGACCTAAATCTACCCACCCACCCTCACATAAGTGATCTTTCCCACAGTAGACAAGAGCCCCAAGAGACAGTACATCATTTTTGGGCCAGATTCCTCCATGTAATGAGCAAGGTCAAGGACTGTCGCGAGGAAGAAGCAATTTCATTCTTTTGCAAAAATTGCACGGACAAGGGAATCCTCAACGCCATAAGTCGTCGTGACATAGCACACTTCGCTGACTTGGCGGCCATAGTACAGAAGTACTGTGCGATGGAAAGCACCTGGAAAACCCAAACAAAATTCTGGGATCCTCCCGCTCTCACTAAACCCTCCTTCCGAACTAAAAGGGTGTACTCTCGTAAGTCACCTGGCCCAATTACAAAGAAACCAAAGCCCACTACAGGGCGAGGAACCGTATTGGAGGGATGGCTCAATGGACCATGCAAAATTCACAGTACACCAGATACCATGCCAACACATAGCCTTAGAGCATGTTGGATACTCCGGCAGGTGGCCAAGAGTGGCGAGGACCTCCTCATCAACAATACCACAGAGTACCATCCCATGGAAAGTAACAATACAGTACTGATAGTCTTCGAGACTTTTGCCTCAAATAAGAGGCGCAAGCGAGCACTGCTATAACCTTCAATGCCAGTGACGAACCTCAATTCCGAACAGCCCGAGCACCAGCCGCTTTGGTCCTTAGTCCAATTGTGGACGGCTTCCGGCTTACTAAAGTGCTCATGGACGGTGGCAGCGAATTAAACCTCATCTATGAGGAGACTCTTAGAAAAATGGAAATAGACAAGAGCCGCATTAAGCAAAGCAGCACGACCTTCAGAGGAATAATCCATAGTCGGGAGGCACGATGTGCAGGAAAAATCACACTACATGTGGTATTCGGCACGCCGGAGAATTACAGGTCTGAAGAAATTACATTCCAAGTGGCCCCGTTTAGTAGCGGATACCACGCCCTTTTAGGGCGGGATGCATTCACGATCTTCCAAGCTATACCCCATTACGGGTACATGAAGCTCAAGATGCCCGGGCCAAATGGAATAATCACTCTAGCTAGTGATCCGGACATAGCACTCCGCGCCGAAAATAAAACCGCCACACTGGCCCTCGAGGCGTTATCCGAAGCCCTCGCGGCTGAAGAATTAACTGCGCTGCGCTCCACAGTGTACAGGGACGATGTGATACTCGACAAAAGACCCAAATCCACCTCTTTTAAACCAGCGGATGAAACAGTCAAATTCCAGGTCCACCCAACGGACCCTACAAAAACAGCATCCATCAGGGCACAGCTGAACCCCACAACAGACGCCGCACTACGGGTGTTCTTGCACGAGAATTCGGACATCTTCGCCTGGCATCCTTCAGACATGCCAGGAATCCCACGCAGGCTGGCCGAGCATAGCCTAAACATTCTAAAGGGATTCAAGTCAGTCAAACAGACTCTTCGGCGTTTCTCAGAGCCTAAGCGACAAGCCATGGGAGAGGAGCTAGCCAAGTTACTCGAGGCCGGATTCATTAGAGAAATGAAACACCCGGACTGGCTAGCAAACCTGGTGATGGTACCAAGAAGGAAAAATCCTGGTGCCTGCGTGCCGATTTCAAGGACCTTAACAAGGTTTGCCCCAAGGATCCCTTCACCCTCCCCTGCATCGATCAAATTATCGATGCTACTGCAGGACAAAACACATTGTGTTTCCTCGATGCATACTCCGGATACCATCAAATCAAGATGGCGGACTCCGATCAAGCCGCAACGACATTCATCACTCCATATGGCCCCTTCAGTTTTAACACCATGCCTTTCGGGCTCAAAAACGCCGGTGCAACCTATCAACGCATGATTCAGACATGCCTGGAAGCACAAATCGGCAAAACAGTGGAGGCATACGTAGACGACGTGGTCATTAAAACCAGACACGTCGAATCCTTAATAGACGACTTGAGGCATACGTTCGGAAATCTCCGAACATATGACATCAAGCTCAATCCAGAAAAATGCATCTTCGGCGTGCCTGCCGGAAAGCTCTTAGGCTTCATCGTTTCCAATAGAGGAATTGAAGCAAATCCGGCTAAAATCCGAGCTCTGTCATAGTTGGCTACCCCAAACAGAACTCAAGCAAATCCATAAATTAACCGGATGCGTGGCTGCCTTAAGCCGCTTTATCTCCCGACTAGGAGAAAAGGCATTACCTCTTTATAGCCTTCTTCGGTGCACCGAACACTTTGAGTGGATGGATGCGGCCACAGCCGGATTGGAAGTAATAAAAGCCCTCTTGGCCAGCAACCCAATCTTGGTCGCGCCAAATATCGGCGAACCAATGCTATTATATATAGCGGCAACACACTAGGCTGTAAGCGTAGTGCTCGTCGTCGAAGGAGAGACGGACGGACATAAATTCCCGCTTCAAAAGCCGGTATAATACATATCCACTATCCTCACACCATGCAAATCACGGTACCCACATTATCAAAAGAAAGCATATGCGGTCTTCATGGTGTCCCGAAAACTACGACACTACTTTCAAGAGTGTTCAATTACGGTGGCCTCTGAAGTACCACCCAACGACATAATAAATAACTGCGATGCCACCGTCCGGATTGCCAAATGGGGTTTTGAGCTCCTGCCGTTCGACATAACATACAAACCTCGGCGAGCCATTAAGTCGCAAGTACTGGCTGATTTCATCGCCGAATGGACAGAAGCCGAACTCCTTAAAGAGTACGGCTCGTACTCAATTGGATCATGCACTTCGACGGCTCTAAGATGCTGGTTGGTTTGGTGGCAGGCGTCGTCCTGACATCCCCCACTGGAGATATAGTACAATACGTACTCCAAATATTATACACAGACTCCAACAATTCAGCAGAATATGAGGCCCTGTTGCATGGTCTCCAGATGGCAGTCTCCATGGGCATTCAACGCCTAGAGGTGCGTGGAGATTCGAACCTTGCAATATCTCAAATAAATGGGGACTTTGACGCTAAGGACCCAAAAATGGCGGCTTACCGCAATGCCGTCCTCAAAATGCCAGCTCTGTTCGAGGGGCTCGAATTCCACCATGTGGTCCGAGAAAACAATCAAGCGGCGGATATCCTCGCCCGCATCGGTGCTAAGCGCGACCCTGTTCCACCTAATATCTTCTTGGAAAGGCTGTTTAAGCTATCCTGGTGTGGGAAGGGGAGACTAGCAACAACAGTCCAGATCCGGCCACAACACCAGATCCCGAGCACTCTGACGTAATCGGAGGCTCCGCCATCGAAATAATACCTTCGGCCACATGATTATGGCTGTCATCGCCCCATGGACAGAACCCTTCTTGACTTACCTAAATAGGCAAGAACTCCCTGAGGACCCAAACGAGGCACGTTGCATTGTGCGGCGGTCTAAATCCTAAAAGGTCCATGAGGGAGAGCTTTATAAGAAAAGCTCTACAGGAGTACTTCAAAGGTGTATATCTGAAGAGGAAGGACATCAACCTTTGGCAGAAATTCATGCTGGACTTGGCGGCCATCACGCTGTAGCTCGGGCCCTTGTAAGCAAGGCCTTCCATACATGTTTCTACTGGCCGACAGCCCGAGCAGACGCACATGACCTCGTCCAACATTGCGTCAGTTGCCAGCCTTTTGCAAACCAAAGCCATATGCCACCTACCGCTCTCCAAACAATCCCCATTACTTGGCCCTTTGCGGTCTAGGGCTTGATATGGTCGGACCCCTTAAAGGAGGAAGCCATAAGAAAAGGTACCTATTGGTCATGGTAGATAAATTCACCAAATGGATAGAAGCCAAAGCAGTTAAAACTGCCTAGTTCAGACCGGTGGTAGACTTCATATCCGGGGTTGTACACCATTATGGCATCCCCCACAGCATCATCATCAATAACGGCTCGAACTTCACAGCTGGCGAGGTAAAAACTTAGTGCGACAACATGGGCATTAAGCTCGATTATGCCTCCGTCTATCACCCCCAAACAAACGGTCAAGTCAGATGAGCAAATGGTCTTATTATGAGCGGCATTAAACCCAGATTAGTGCGATCCTTGAAGGAATCAGATACGCACTGGGTTGAGGAGCTCGACTCCGTACTATGGGGGCTGCGGACCACGCTGAATCGCACTACCGGATACATACCGTTTTTATGGTGTACGACGCAGAGGCGGTACTGCCCTGCAACATCATTCATGACTCACTTCGAGTGCGCATGTACGAAGAGAAAGAAGCCGAGCTTGATCGGCAGGACAGTTTAGACGCCCTGGAGGAGGAGCGTGACGTTGCAAAAGCCCGCTCCGCATTCTATCAGGAACAGACTCGACGGTATCAAAGCAGAGAAGTATGGGCCAAAACTTATAATGTTGGTGAACTCGTTCTATGCCTACCAGAGAAGAAAAAGGACAAGCTCAAGCCCAAATGGGAAGGTCCCTTCGTCATTGACAAAGTTCCAACTGGTGGAGCGTACCGTCTGCGAGATGCATCGGACAATCGACTCGAGCCAAACCCATGGAACGCGGCCAGACTCCGAAGGTTCTACGCCTAGTGCCGGACTCTGTGTTCGTCTCCTTAGCTCCGCCTTTTTATATATATCCATTATCTGTCTTTCTTTCTTTCTTTCTTCTCTTTTTCTTCACGGCCTTAAAAGGTTAAAATGTGTCTTGACTACACAATCTTGATGCGCCTTGCGTGCTCATTATACCTGGGGGCTTCTTATACAGAAGCTTAATATAATTACGTTCCGGGCTCTATGCCCCCTGCACATGTGTTACTTTTCCACATGTACCTTTTATTCGCCATTATATGCATCGATATGAATTAGTTTTGGCCAAGCTGGGTTGCCTGGCTCTTGTGTTTATTCCCTATGTTCCCGTTAATTTGGCTAGGGCATAAGGGGAGCACCTCTGCGATTGTTAGTGCCGGGTCAGCCGGATGTGTACCTCAGACTGGGTGAAGCCGAAAGCTAGCGTTCTTAAGGGAATATTCGGTCTGTGAACAAAAGATGACTTTTACTTATTGCAATACATGCCCCCAGATGTTTATATCCTGTGTCTCTTTTCGCAGTTCAGAAATGCACATTAATGCATGCATACCCAGGGAAAGGAACCCTTAACGGAACTATTCTCCCTGGAAGATGTTTCTTACTATCATTGTAATATAACATAGCTAGTTGGGTACTTGTCTATTCAAGCACTTATGACCCCTACGCCTGGTTTCCACGCGTACCCTGGTTTTTACATAACTGAGCGGGTATTCGGATACACTCCGGACTGTCGAGTCCAGAGGTCGAAGCGAAAAGGTCCGCCATGACAAATGATTTACAATCCGGCTAGGGACAATATATGTCACTTGAAGTACACAGTCTTTGAGACTGGCTAAATTCTTCTTCTATACCATCCAACAGGCCTCTAGCCTACAATCCTGCTGGGAATACTTTGTGGCTAACTTTACCTGGTCATACACCAGACTAACGGGGATCTCTTTCCCATCAGACCCCACAGGTCCGACCTCGGCCATGTGGTTCAGGTCAGCCTTGGTATATCGAGTCTTCACCATGGCCCAGGATTCCCTTGCACCTTGTCGGCAGGCAGATATCTTCCATAATCGGAAGCGCCACCGCGCTCCCTTGAGCATCTCTACGAGCTCCACCATGCCTCCTGGCAGGGAGGCGAATGGCCACAAGGCATGGGCAATGCCCTGCATCACCTGCCGAACTTGTTCGTGCAGTTGTGAGAGCTCTGGCAGAAGATCACCCGCAGACCCGGGCATCTCCTCTCCGGCACGACCCATCAGCATACCTACAGATATAACTCTGTTAGCCAGTTTCTTCGCCGAACTCTATAAAATTTCGTTCAAGCACTAGCTGGGCCCGAACATCTTTCAGTTCAACACCCAGCTGGGTATTGGCATCTTGGAGATCGTTTTTCTCCTGCCTAACCTGTGTAAGCACGTGCTCGCCAGCCTCTAGCTGTCGTTGAGCATGTTACTCATCCCCTTGCACAACCTTTGAATTCACTCCGGGGTCATCTGCAGAATCTATTGTTAGAATTGCATGCATGCCGAATACTAACTGGTACATGAAATTTCATTCTTTTCGATCAGAACAAGTATTACCAGATGGGGCCTTCTTGGACTCCTTCATTTCGGCAACTGCAGCCCGTAGCTGGGCTTTGCACTCCTCCAGCTCTTGAGATAACTGGGTATTCTTCTCTGTAAGAACCTACGCATATAATGATCCTTAAATCAGTTGTGCCAACTGTTTCAAGTCTCAGGGGCTACTGATATACATAATTATCAGATTTTCTTACCCTTATATCCTTTACATACTAGTCGGTGGCTCTGGCAAGACCATTTTGAGCGGCTCAGATGTATGCGTCACCCGAGTTGAAGGCATCGAACGCCTCTTCGGAGAAACCAGGGTCGCGGAGTACAGCCCGGCAACGCCTGTGATTCATGGCACTCTCCACTTCAGAATTCGTAGCGGACAGCCTATCCGTATCCTCTGTAGGAGGAACATCCGGTGTTGTCCCCATGTTAGCATCTGCCCCTAAGACCGGCTCCGGAGTCCGGCTGGTGGAGGCGTGGCCGGCAGGCTCTCTGGACATAGTCCGGCGAGCGTTTTTTCTGCCAGGAACTGTGGACATTATTATATTTTAAAGACGATAACCACGGAGCAGGGTTCTTTTTCATACCTCTGTGACGGCGTCTCAGTCCTGACTGCCTTCCTTTTAAGCCTACCGGCTTCGGTGTCCCTCGTTGGTGAGTCACCACGGGTTCGGCATGGCGTCCCAAGGGCTTTCCCTGTAAAACACCATATGTGTGCGGTGGGTGAAGTGCAAAAAAGGGGATCCTTCTCGGAAGTTGGGACTCCGGTTTTACTTACATGCGATGCGGGGAGCATGCCAAGATAATCTGCTATGATGGCCACCAAGGCACCGTCGCAGCTTAACTGATAGAACGTCCTCTCGGTAAGCTCCACAAATATGTCCGGATCTTCTTCGAGTCCGGGGTCGAGGGCCCGGTCAGGGTCCTCTGGTTGTGGAGACGGGCTGTGGACCTCCCTCATAGCTTTTCGCAGTTCCTTCTATGAAATAGCAAGGTAAATATTTATGACGAAGAATGCGGGAAGGTCTAGAGTAAAAAGTAACAGCTCACCCAGTTTGGGGGGTTGTGCATGGAGAATCCATCCCGTGGCTTAATGCGGATGAACTCCTCTTTCTCTCCTTTGTATAAATCGGATAGTATTTTCGCTAGAGCAGCGGCGGAGTCCGGACCATTACGGCCGCAGCGGGTGGCATCGTCTTCTCCATTGAAGTGCCACATCGGTTTCCCCCGATACTGAAGTGGCTGCACCCCCCGCATTATACATATTGACATAACCTCGATTATTGTCAGTCCTGCTTTGGCCAGCGTTTTTATCCTGCCCATCAGGAAAAGGACCTCTCTGTTATCTTCCTCCTGGGGGCTCCAAGGGCGCCAACCGCGGCGTTTCTTAAAAGGGGCGTTATTAAACTCAGGAAGGCCCATCCGAATAGGGTCTGGAAGGGGATGTCCTCTATATAAAACCACTCTGAAGGCCAGTCTTCGGATGTCTTCTTCGGAGTACCAGACAGGTATCCGGTCCCAGCGATGCGCCATATTTCGGCTCCACCCACTTGATATATTGGCCCCTCATGTGTACGGGGTACGAGGCAGAATAGCCTCTTCCATTGCTCGAAATGAGCTTCGCAGCCCAGAAACAGCTCGCAAAAGGCGACGTAGCCAGCGATGTGTAATATGGAGGCGGGAGTAAAGTTATGCAGCTGGAGGCCGTAGAACTCCAGGAGCCCGCGGAGGAACGGATGGATTGGAAATCTGAGTCCCCTCAATAAGTAAGGGACAAGGCATACCCGCTCCCCCATGGATGGGTTGGGAAAGCTCTCCGCTTGCTCCCCGCCATTGTAAGTGGCTAGTCCGGCTCGGACAGGGACCATGTACGCACGAGGGAGAAACCCCTGGGTCTGTAACTCTACTAATTGGTTGTGGGGGACGGAACAATTCTCCCAATTGCCTGGCTTAGTGCTAGGGGAGCGAGAGGAGGAGCTGCGATGGCCGGCCATGATGGGATGGACTTTTCCGGGCGCGCTCCGATCGATCCTCGCCGTGGGAGGATGGTGTGATCTGGATCTGAGGATCCCCAACTCTTTAAATAGACGATTTCCTCACATGGTTAGGGTGGCAAATGTAAAAATGCCCCGACTTCTCGCATTTGCTCGATACATGGAAGATAGCCATTATTAGGCGCAGAAGCCGAGGAGTGCAACATTCATGGGGAGCCGGACACTACTCATTATGACAGGTACTCAAGATTTGGAGAAGAACCCGCATTGCAATGCCGAAGACAATCTGCGCGCCGGACTCATCGTCATTGAAGCCTGGTACAGGGGCTACCAAGGGAGTCCTGGATTAGGGGGTCCTCGGACAGCCGGACCAAATACTTTGGCCGGACTGTTGGACTATGAAGATACAAGATTGAAGACTTCATCCTGTGTCCGGGTGGGACTCTCCTTTGCATGGAAGGCAAGCTTGGCAATTCGGATATGTAGATCTCCTCCCTTGTAACCGACTCTGTGTGACCCTAGCCCCCTCCGGTGTCTATATAAACCGGAGGGTTTAGTCGGTAGGACAACAGCAATCATAATCATAGGTAAACTTCTAGGGTTTAGCCTCTACGATCTCGTGGTAGATCAGCTCTTGTAATACTCATATCATCAAGATCAATCAATCAGGAAGTAGGGTATTACCTCCATCGAGAGGGCCCGAACCTGGGTAAACATTGTGTCCCCCGCCTCCTGTTACCATCAGCCATAGATGCACAGTTCGGGACCCCCTACCCGAGATCCGTCGATTTTGACACTGACAGCGGTCCCACTTGTAAGGCCAACTCCAATGCACGACCCCAAACGGACGTCCATTTTGCCCAGATTCTGTCCGTTTGGGTAGGGCAATGGGGTCGTGTCCAGGCCTTTTATCGGATGCAGTGGTCGTGCGCCCAACGCCCGGACGCGTCCCGGCCACATACATTTTTCTTTGCGAACACATCTTTTTTCATCATTGATTTTTGGCACATGGAAATACATCACAAAATTTTGACTAGAAAAGCAAAACCAAAGAAAACAAGAACCACAAGAATACATTTTAGAAGATGTCCAACTTCCATAATTGCTCCTGTAAGTTGGATTAGTGCCTTCGCAATGCATTCATTGTTGATCTGCAGAGGCTCGATCTTTTGTGCTTCTTTCTTCGTTGAGTGTAAAGAAGTAGACGTTGCTTCCTCGCATCTAGTCTCATGTCTAGCCTCTATTCTATCAACAAGTGCACTAGTCTCATCTCTAGCCTCTATGCTAGCTAAAAGTGCATGAACATCTACTAAATTGTGCTCTATCAATATAGTAATGTACTATTCCTCCCAATACCAAAACTTTCATCCGTTCTACACAATAAAATTTTAAGTTAGCACAACTAGTCAAATCCGGGAGCACAACCGAAGCTAAAGTAGCACATACCCCATCGGTTGAGCACTTGATGAACACCCATCCGGGATGTTTCGGCGTTGTAGACACGTGGCGCAAGACCTTCTTTGGGCAGTCATCGCACATAATGAGTGGCAACGGTTCGCAGATGAGCTTTTGGACCAGCATCGAGCCCGACCGATCGTCATTCATGTATCTCTCGGCGGACCGCCGACGGTGTAGATCTGAGCGGCAAGAGGAGGAGTCAGTACCTGCATGCGGCCTTGCGCCCTTGTCGGGGCCTCCCGTCCCGGTGCCTGGCTAGTCCATGGTGCGGCGCGGCCTCCCACAACCGGGCAAGCTCAAGCTCGACCGGATCCGCTCCAAATTCGGCCGCCGGGTGCATTCAGCTAGTCCATTTTGCATCATGCTTTTATATCGATATTTATTGCATTATGGGCTGTTATTACACATTATGTCACAATACTTATGCCTATTCTCTTTTATTTTACAAGGTTTACATAAAGAGGGAGAATGCCGGCAGCTTGGATTCTGGGCTGGAAAAGGAGCAAATATTAGAGACCTATTCTGCACAGCTCCAAAAGTCTTGAAACTTCATGGAAGACGTTTTCAGAATATATAAAAAATACTGAGTGCAAGATGTTCACCAGGGGCTACACCCTGCCCACGAGGGCGGGGGGCGCGCCCTACCCCCCTGGGTGCGCCCCCTACCTCGTGGGCCCCCCGGTGGCCCTCCGATGGCCATCTTCTGCTATATGGAGTCTTTCGATGAGGAAAAAATCATAAGCCATCTTTCCGGATGAGACTCCGCCGCCACAAGGCAGAACCTTGGCAGAACCTATCCAGGGCTCCGCCAGAGCTGTTCTGCTGGGGAAACTTCCCTCTGGGAGGGGGAAATCATCGCCATCGTCATCAACAAT
This sequence comes from Triticum urartu, assembly GCF_003073215.2. Lineage (NCBI taxonomy): Eukaryota > Viridiplantae > Streptophyta > Magnoliopsida > Poales > Poaceae > Triticum > Triticum urartu. Next base: position 207,871,009 of record NC_053022.1, on the reverse strand, counting down.
GCTCCTCTCGTTGGGAGAGGGCAATCTCCATCAACATCTTCACCAGCACCATCTCCTCTCAAAACCCTAGTTCATCTCTTGTATCCAATTCTTGTCTCCAAGTCCTGGATTGGTACTAGTAGGTTGCTAGGAGTGTTAATTACTCCTTGTAGTTGATGCGAGTTGGTTTATTTGGTGGAAGATCATATCTTCAAATCCTATATGCATATTAATACCCCTCTGATTATGAACATGATTATGCTTTGTGAGTAGTTACGTTTGTTCCTGAGGACATGGGAGAAGTCTTGCTATTAGTAGTCATGTGAATTTGGTATTCGTTCGATATTTTGATGAGATGTATGTTGTCTCTCCTCTAGTGGTGTTATGTGAACATTGACTACATGACACTTCACCATTATTTGGGCCTAGAGGAAGGCATTGGGAAGTAATAAGTAGATGATGGGTTGCTAGAGTGACAGAAGCTTAAACCCTAGTTTATGCGTTGCTTCGTAAGGGGCTGATTTGGATCCATATGTTTCATGCTATGGTTAGGTTTACCTTAATACTTTTGTTGTAGTTGCGGATGCTTGCAATAGAGGTTAATCATAACTGGGATGCCTGTCCAAGTAAGGACAGTACCAAAGCACCGGTCTACCCACATACCAAATTATCAAAGTACCGAACGCGAATCATATGAACGTGATGAAAACTAGCTTGACGATATTCCCATGTGTCGTCGGGAGCGCTTTTCTCTATATAAGAGTTTGTCCAGGCTTGTCCTTTGCTACAAAAAGGATTGGGCCACCTTGCTGCACTTTATTTACTTTTGTTACTTGTTGCTCGTTACAAATTATCCTATCACAAATCTATCTGTTACCACTTATTTTAGTACTTGCAGAGAATACCTTGCTGGAAACCGCTTATCATTTCCTTCTGCTCCTCGTTGGGTTCGACACTCTTACTTATCAAAAGGACTATGATGGATCCCCTATACTTATGGGTCATCATAGCTCGGGGGCGTCGAGGGAAAGGGGGCTGGGCGAGCGCGCGTCCGAGCTACACGCGTTGGAGTTGGCCTAAGTGAAGATGCAAGACAACACTCGTTTCCCTATCGGCACGGCGGACCAACCTTGTGGGGGTGCGAAGTGGCTTCGGTCGTGTGGGGGACGTAGGCCATTTGTTGTGTGATGAAAACTTTAGTATTTACTAGAATGTTTTGGTGGAACTAATCTATAATCCAACATGTATCCTCGTTGTCATTGTGTGTTGATGACTTGTTGTATGCAATGAATGGTACGTTTGCATATGCATGTCATAGACTCAATTTATGAATGGTTTTCGACTCACTTCTTGGAGTGTGAGTACCGTAGTAGTATAGCCAACATCCGATTATATGAAGTTGCCACATCACATAGAGCCAACCTAATATTGGAGTATGCTAGCACAATAGTTAGTTCTAGTTAGATCAACTAGTGCTAGGCATCGCTCGGAGGCCAAGAAATATGGTGATAGCATGACTGGGTGAGGTGGGCTTGTACGGAGTATGATGTAGGCACAGGGCTTGCCATGTTTCCTACTCCTCCGGTCTAAATGTGGAGAAGATATGGTCGAGTTCTTCCACCTTTTGTCGACACGTGGGACATCCAGCATCTAGGTCGTGCCATGCAAGAAAATGGAGTGCTAGTTGAAGCCACGTGATGTGCATCTTGGGTTAAACTATAAATAGAATCTTACTCTCAAGTAACTCCAAAAGAGGCCACCGAAGATCTTTATTCGATTTGTTTTTCATCACTAGCACGTCGAGGTGAAAGATGTGCAGGTTTAGTGCGTCCTCTTGCATTTTCACTGACATGTGGGACCGCATGTGAGCAAACAGACGATGGGCTTCGCGCGTCTGCTGGCTGGCTAAGAAGAGAGAGAGAGGAGGGCTGAGCACGAACTCCAGGAAATTTCGCGACAATGTGAGTAGTACTAGTGGTGTACCGTACTCCTGGAGAGATAATGTGTTCGCTCTATGTCACCAGCACCTCGATATAGTGGGCTGGCATGGGACATACCTAGCATTCATGTCTAGCAGTATTGCACACGCCACCCACACGAGTCCCATCTGACACCAATTTTCTCGGAGTCCATGCTACAGCCATCTCTTCTCCCTCTTGTTTTCTCAGCCATCATGTGGTGGGCGGGGTGGGGGTTTGCTGATAGTCGCTTTGCTCAACTGCGGTCCCACTTGCAAGTGAAAATGCAACATATCACACATTCCCCCTTGAGCGGCGTACCAGAACAACTATGTGGGGGTGCGATGTGAACACGACATGCTTTTCCTTTTGAATTTGTAACTTGTAAATTTTGGTTCTTCTCCATGGCATGACCGATAGATAGAAATAACGATTTTCCCTAGAGTAATGAGAAGTTTGGTTCTGGCGTGGTTCATGCATGGAGTACGTACAAAAATTATGAAGTTGATGCGAAAGGTAAGATAATTACAAGTAGTTCCATATACTACTACATGGATTTGATGGAAAGATAAAGATACATACGGATCCATCAACGACATCCTCATGCCCTAGTGCGCCGGGTCACCAACCGACGTGTGAGGAGCAGTGGCATTGGTGGTGAGCTCAATGTGCTTCTGAACAATGCCGTCCAATGTTGCTCTGCGGTCCAAGAAGGCCAGCATCCTATCGTCCTCCTCTTTCACGTAGTAGTCCTTGTGGATGATTTGCGCGTAGACGTGGGTGATTCTGTCGATGGTGTCTTGCTGCGCCACGCCCTGCGCGGTGAGCGCGACCTCGAGGTGGACACCCTCCGGCGCGATGGCGGGCAGTTACAGGGCCACCAGTGCATCGAAGAGGTTGTCACCATAGAGGTCATTGAAGGTGGCGGGCATCACAGAGCCTGGGCGCGTGGCCTGGAGGCGTACGTCAAGGTCGTCCATGAGCTTCTTGATGACGGTGAACTTGTTGAGGAAGCTGACGAGGACCTCGTCGAACAAGGAGACGAAGTTGTCGTCCAAGCGGCCTCTCACCCTGGCGGCGTCAAGCACGACCTGGAGTCGTTCCTCGGTGTCGGGCTGTAGGCCGCTGTCGTGAACCATCTGGCACAGTCGGCTGATGCTCGCGCTCATCGCCTCCATGGGTCTAGTTTCTAGTCAACTGATCTTGCAATTGGAGTGATCACTCTTGCCTTGGTTAGGGTGCGTAGGTGCGTAGGATTTCGTAGATTGGACTGGCGGGGAGCCTTTATATGAGAAGTGTAGACTGTGTTGCATTCACATGTGTTGGCCATCTACTCCTCGGCCCTCCCTCTGTGGGACTGAGCTCCTGTGCCTTAACTGCACCTGCCTTTGGCTGTATGACAGGTGGGCCAGCCACATGTTGGGCCCACCTATCATACACCCAAAGGCAGGTGCAGTAAGTCAATGAAGTTGCGTCCCCCTCCATGCCGATGCAGTATATTCATCTCACTGGACCTCTAGTTGGGGCAAAATAAGAGAACTTTGATGTTTACTTGTTTATTGGTCCCCTTTGCATTTTACGCCAAGTTTTGACCATTGATTTAACTAATAAAATGTTAATGCACATAACGAAAAATGTTGTGCTAGGTAGTCTCAAGTCATTGAATGCATACGCACCCCACGTCTCCTATTGGGTGATTTCTTTTTTCGTGGCAAAAAACAGGGAATGAGGTGGGAGTTATTGCACCGCGCATAAAAGTTTTGGGATTAGGTTTTCGTAACGTGACTAATGCACCAATATGGAGGGAGTACAATAGTAGTCTTTGATTGTAATTTTTTGTTTGTAGCTTACCAAGCTGAGTGCTCGGTGAGTACATTGTAGTCTGATTGATGAGAGTTCAGATTTGAGCCATCTATCTGAAGGGAGAGTGTATAATATCATCGGGAACTACGTTCAAAAATGAATAAAACAATACACCATGTATTTATTTACAGAGGTAGTAGTATATTTTTTGTGACATGCATTACCAGATATTGCTAGTCAAATACTAAATCCAAGCAAACGTGGTAGTACTACTAAATCCAGACGGTGGTGCTAGTACTAGTAGTAGTACTACTAATGTAGTAGTACTGTACTACCCGTTGGTCAAATTATTACTACGTTATGCTCCTCACAGTCAAGTGACAAGACCCTACGCCGGAGATGACACCTGAGTGTAGGCGCCGTGTTCGGCATACCAAAGTCAGCCTCACCGTCTGCAGTCACTATGATCATGGCTATAGAGCTAGCCTACTTACAACTAGCCATGTTCGACATAATTTCCCGTGCGTTGCCACGAGTATCTCTACACTTTTCTTATACGGAGTATGAATAAGATGCCCATGCATTGCACGGAACACCAAGATTGGGGGTGGACGGCGCCGGCAGCGGCCATCACGCCAGATTTTTCCATGGCCTTCTAGATGTGGTGGGGAGGAGATAAGGCTGATTGTGAGAGACAAGGAGTTGTTTGTAAATAGGGAACAAGTGCGGGCATATTTTTGCAAAATTGCAGAAGTTTGCTTTCTATGAGTCAGATCAAGATCCGACGGATATTGGTGAAAGATGGCAGGCACACCATCATCACCAGCTCAGGACCTCTTTGATTTGCAGGATTTTGAAAAAGCGGGCATATGACACGTCAATATTACAAGTTTCAAACTGATATTACAAATGTTAGGAGTAATGTTGTACCTACGAAGAGGGAATTACTAGGAGGTTTACATAAGAACTTTCGTTACTTTAGGTGGATGCAGCATTATCGTACAAACTAAAATCCACATCCCTGACAAGTCACTAATGGGCAAATAAATTTTCGAGTCTCTGGCAACTTGATGTTTCAAAAACAAATTCAGCTTCTGCGGAGACTTTATCATTTAGGCTTAGACGCTTGCGATGATCAGCACGCCATTCATTGTTGTGCCAGAGAACACCAAACCTCATTACGTTGAGCACACTTGCCTCCAGAACAAAGAACCTGGCCACTTAATTTTAGATGTGCTGCCTCGGTAGTCAATCAAATCAATTTCTATAAGATGGAGATCAAGGCATTCGATGAGATTGTTATAGTGCAGCACATTTTTCACTTTCGGGTCTTTTTTATCTGCAAAAGAAGAGAACATATTAGAGCAGCTGGCTGTATAAGATCGCCGTGTCATCAAGAGGTACCAATATCATTCGCTCATGCAATAGGGTTGGTTGGATAGTGATATTTTTTCACTCACTCACTCTCTCTCTCCTCTCATTTACCTAGGAGCATGTGAAGAGCTTGGGCATTTGTTTCCTTCCACTATGTGGCCGATGCCATATTTCTCAAAAGTATGCCACATAATACGCATCGATGTCAAATCAAAAGATTTTGGCACTGCTCTAGCGATGTGAGAGAGTTGGCACCACTATGCACACAGACCCACATGTATAAACAAATCAATCAAACCAACTACACCAGCCTCTCACTATCCCAAACAAGTGTTTTTATTGCCTCAGTCCTCTCACTCTCCCATGCAAGTGTTTTTCATTGTGTGAGTTAATTTGGCACCGGAGCGAAGTAGATGATCCAGATTGGGGCTCTAGGTGAGCAATGGAGGGGCATCGATGCCAAATGCATCACAAGTGAATTTGGCATGTGTTTTGGCCTACATAGTGGAGGGCTGTTATAGCCCACTTTTGTACTACCTCGTATTTAGTGTAAAATTTTGACCATAGATTTACCTAAGAAAATGCCAATGCATGTCACCAAAAATTACACCATTTGAAATTATGTTCAAATACGAATCCAATGATATAATTTTTAGTGACATGCATTAACATTTTGTCAGTTAAATCTATGGTCAAATTTTGATACCACAAAATAGGAAGAATAAACCAGGACGGAGGTAGTACATGCTCTTAGGGTAACCATAGAGTTACTAGTCTAAAGGGTTGTTTGGATTCTGACTATCTTTGCCATATATAACCACATGATTTTTTCCATACTTGCCACACTTGCCTTAGTTGAGTTGCTCAAATTGTTAGCCACACTTTGGCTTGCCTAAGGGAATCTTGCCACACTTTTTGTGTCTATGACATGTGGGTGTCGCGGGAAACCATGGCCACCTATGGGACCAGAAGGCCCCTTGCTGGTTCGGCAAGGGGATGTCACGTTGCACAAAGAGCAGACGAGCGTGGCGCAGCATGACATGGATCACGCAGGCAATTTTACCCAGGTTCGGGCCACCGCCAGGCATAAAACCCTACTCCTGATTTGGTGGATTGATGGTGGAAAGGTGGTAGTGGAGCATTGTACACTTGCCCGGCAGAGGTTGCCTCAGGGCGGCAGTGTGGCTACACACGTACGGGGGTGTGAGTTATCCAACCTTCTAACCCTGTCTATGGTTGCCGTGGGCCTCCTTTTATAGATCAAGGGGTTACCACAATGTCAAAGTAGTTATTATGCACTGATAAGATAGCAAAAAGTGCTATCATACCTAACTCTATGGGCTGACAGGGCGCATTAAATGCACCATTCCACGTCACATCGTTGGTTTTCCGGCAAGGCTTGTCGGGCCATCTTGCCAGCTTCACGCCTGCTTGTTTGACACGTCGCAGGACAGGTGTCATCTGTGGGCTTTTCCTATAGAGAGAGGCTTCCATGTGGCGAATGGCTGCCACATCGTCACTTTGCAGCTTGACACCGCATTGATCGATGACGTGTGTCGTGGTGGAGTGGTTGGTGAGGTGGTCTCATCTCTGTGAGTCCTGGTAGGCCCTGCCGGGATGCCTTGATTGTCTCCTTCTGGGCGTGGCCTCGCCCTTTGTCGGGCTCGCCTGCCGGCAAAGGAGGCCTTCTCCTGATGGTGTCTTGCATCTCTTGCTTGATCCTGGTCCCACTGATCTATATGTTGGTCCTTCGAATCTCTTAGTCCCTTGAACCCTAACTTGGGCTGGTGCTTCAATCTTGTTCCCGTGCCTGTGCATAGTTTGGGCAACAGACCCAGGGTTTCTTGCACCGACAGAAGCCCCTGGGCCTACCCCGAACGCGCTGCCGAGCATCGTCGTTGTACGGGCTAATAAGTGCATAGGCAGGTGATGACCCACAAGTATAGGGGATCTATCGTAGTCCTTTCTATACGTAAGAGTGTCGAACCCAACAAGGAGCAGAAGGAAATGATAAGTGGTTTTCAACAAGGTATTCTCTGCAAGTACTGAAACAAGTGGTAACAGATAGTTTTGTGATAAGATAATTTGTAACGAGCAACAAGTAACAAAAGTAAATAAAGTGCAGAAAGGTGGCCCAATCCTTTTTGTAGCAAAGCACAAGCCTCGACAAACTCTTATATAAGGAAAAGCGCTCCCGAGGACACATGGGAATATCGTCAAGCTAGTTTTCATCATGTTCATATGATTCGCGTTCGGTACTTTGATAATTTGACATGTGGGTGGACCGTTGCTTGGGTGCTGTTCTTACTTGAACAAGCATCCCACTTATGATTAACCTCTATTGCAAGCATCCGCAACTACAACAAAAGTATTAAGGTAAACCTAACCATAGCATGAAACATATGGATCCGAATCAGCCCCTTACGAAGCAACGCATAAACTAGGGTTTATGCTTCTGTCACTCTAGCAACCCATCATCTACTTATTACTTCCCAATGCCTTCCTCTAGGCCCAAATAATGGTGAAGTGTTATGTAGTCGACGTTCACATAACACCACTAGAGACTAGACAACATACATCTCATCAAAATATTGAACGAATACCAAATTCAGATGACTACTAATAGCAAGACTTCTCCCTTGTCCTTAGGGACTAACGTAACTACTCACAAAGCATATTCATGTTCATAATCAGAGGGGTAATAATATGCATAAAGGATCTGAACATATGATCTTCCACCAATTAAACCAACTAGCATCAACTACAAGGAGTAATTAACACCACTAGCAACCTACTAGCACCAATCCCGGACTTGGAGACAAGAATTGGATACAAGAGATGAACTAGGGTTTTGAGATGAGATGGTGCTGATGAAGATGTTGATGGAGATTTCCTTCTCCCGATGAGAGGAGCGTTGGTGATGCCGATGGCGATGATTTCCCCCTCCGGGGGGGGGGGGGGTTTCCCCGGCAGAACAGCTCTGCCGGAGCTCTAGATTGGATCCGCCAAGGTTCCGCCTCGTGGCGGTGGAGTTTCGTCCCAAAAGGTTGCTTCTTATTTTTTTCTCGATGAATGACTTCATATAAGAGAAGATGGTCATCGGAGAGCCACCAGGGGGCCCACGAGGTAGGGGGGCGCGCCCTAGGGGTGACGCCCCCACCCTCGTGGAAAGGGTGTGGGGCCCCTAGTCTTCATCTTTGGCGAGAATTTTTCATTATTTATTATAAGGCATTCTGTGGAGTTTCAGGAATTTTGGAGTTGTGCAGAATAGGTCTCTAATATTTGCTCCTTTTCCAGCCCAGAATTCCAGCTGCCGGCATTCTCCCTCCTTATGTAAACCTTGTAAAATAAGAGAGAATAGCCATAAGTATTGTGACATAATGTGAAATAACAGCCCATAATGCAGTAAATATCGATATAAAAGCATGATGCAAAATGGACGTATCAACTCCCCCAAGCTTAGACCTCGCTTGTCCTCAAGCGAAAGCCGATAACAATAAATATGTCCCCATGTTTAGAGGTAGAGGCGTCGATAAAAATAAAATACGGACATGCGGGCATCATGATTATTCTCATAACAGCAACATACATAGATATTGTCATATGATTACTTATGTTCAAGTGATGATCTATTCACAATGCAAAAGTATGAATCAGAAACCTTATTGAGAACCAACAAACTATAACCTCAGTCATTGAAGCAATTGCAATTTATCATAACATCAGAAAGATTTTATGTCAGAGCTAAAAAGCAAGTCCACATACTCAACTATCATCTAGTCCTTCATAATTGCTAACACTCGCGCAATACTTGTGGTTACGGAGTTTTAACCAGACACAGAGAAAGATAGGGGCTTATAGTTTCGCCCCACAACCTTTTACCTCGAGGGTAATGTCAACAATAATAACTCATGCCCCCTACATCCAATTAGATATGTATATCAGGTTCTTTCCAACATGCTGAGCTTGCCAAAGGATAAAATGAAAAAGGGAGAGGTGAAGATCACCATGACACTTGCATAAGGTAGAAGATAATAATAAAAGATAGGCCCTTCGCAGAGGGAAGCAGAGGTTGCCATGCGCTTTTATGGTTGGATGCACAAAATCTTAATGTGAAAGAGCATCACTTTATATTGCCCCTTGTGATATGAACCTTCATTATGCAGTCTGTCACTTTTATTACTTCCACATCACAAGATCGTATAAAGCTTATTTCTCCCACACTAATCATACATATTTAGAGCAATTTTTATTGCTTTGCACCGATGACAACTTGCTTGAAGGATATGGTGGACTCTCATGGCAAAACTGGTTTAATGGTATTTGGAAGCACAAGTAGTATCTGTACTTGGTGCTGAGAATTTGGCTAGCATAAGGGGGAAAGGCAAGCTCAACATGTTGGATGATCCATGACAACATACTTTATCTCAGATATAAGAAAACATAACCCATTACATTGTCTTCCTTGTCCAACATCAACTCTTTAGCATGTCATATTTTGATGAGTGCTCCCAATCATAAAAGATGTCAATAATAGTATATTTATATGTGAAACCTCTCTTTCCTTATTACTTCCTATTAATTGCAACGATGACCAAAGCTATGTCTGCCAACTCCCAACAACTTTTAACCACCACACTCTTTCTATGTGAAGTCATTACTATCAATAAGATCAATATGAACTTTTGTTTCTTCTTATTCTTTTTCACTTTTCTTTAATTCACCCAAGATCATAGCAAGAAACTCAAGCCCTTGACTCAACACTAATCTTTATTATATAGCTCATGGACTCGATTACATAGAGAGATCATAAAGCAAAACTTAAAACTAGATGATTCCATAAACTTTATTCTACTAGATCAAAATACTACTAATAGGATCGAACTAAGGAAAATGGTAAAGATAGGAGTTGTGGTTGTGATACGATACTGGGGCACCTCCCCCAAGCTTAGTGGTTGCCAAGGGGAGTGCCCATACCCATGTGATTATATCTCCTTGGTTGGTGAAGAAGGTGGAGGTGTTGTTGATGATGCGGGCTTGTCATCCATCTTCCAAGGCATAGGTTCACCATCATAGAAGGATGATCGAGTCTCCGGAATCCTCGAATCTGCAGCCAAACTCATTCTTTTGAATCTATATTCATACTCACAGTTTTGGTTTTGCAGGTCATAGATTTGGGCTTGGAGGTGCTCGATCTTCTCATGTAGCTTGAAGATGGCCTCCCCGGTGTTCTTGGCATCCGGCTTGTAGTTGTTAGTGAACTCCGTGAGCATCGTGTGGCTAGCGTTGATTCCACGCTCCACCATCCCCTGGCACTTGAAAACTTGTTGCTCCATTGCTTCGAGCCTCGTCTCCACGCTTCTGGTTCCCTTTGGTCCCTCAGCATCGCGGATGTGCAGCAACCCATCACGCATCTCAATGGTTTGAGGGTGTCGCAGCACCTCCGCGAGGTAAGGGTTGATGACCTTCTCGAAGAACTTGTCCTTGGAAGCACTTGGGGACATCATGATAATCTAGATCTGTCAGAAAAACATCTCGAAACAAGAACAAAGAATATTTGCGTGATACGGGAGTCAAAACCTTTGGGAGAATATATAGTGAATTTTTACCGACAAAAATACGTATCATGCAAGAAAACGGAGTCCAGAAGGCACATGAGGTGCTCACGAGGTAGGGGGCGCGCCCAGGGGGGTAGGATGCGCCCTCCACCCTTGTGGGTCCCTCGTGTCCTTCCCGGACTGCTACTTAATTTTCTATTTTTCTAAATATTCCAAAACAGAGAAATATTGCCTTAAAAAGGTTTTGGAATCGGTTTACTTACCGTACCACATACCTATTCCTTTTCGGAGTCTGAAACATTCTGGAAAGTGTCCCTTATGTATTCCTCCAGGGTTACAGTTTCAATAATATTGGTTTCAATATTTATGGGATTACCTGAGATATAATGTTTGATTCTTTGACCGTTTACCAGCTTCGGATTAGTGCCTTCTAAGTTGTTGATTTTAATGGCATCGGAACGATAGACCTCCTCGATAACATAGGGGCCTTCCCATTTAGAGAGAAGTTTTCCTGCAAAAAATCTTAAACGAGAGTTGTATAGCAATACATAATCACCTACATTAAACTCACGCTTTTGTATCCTTTTGTCATGCCATCTTTTAACCTTTTCTTAAAACAACTTGGCATTTTAATAAGCTTGGGTTCTCCATTCATCAAGTTAGCTAATATCAAATAACCTCTTTTCACCGGCAAGTTTGAAGTCATAATTGAGCTCTTTAATAGCCCAATATGCCTTATGTTCTAGTTCGAGAGGTAAGTGACATGCTTTTCCACATACCATTTTATACGAAGACATACCCATAGGATTTTTATATGCAGTTCTATAGGCCCATAATGCATAATCAAGTTTCTTGGACTAATTCTTTCTAGACCTATTGACAGTCTTTTGCAAAATTAATTTGAGTTCTCTATTGCTCAATTCTACTTGACCACTAGACTGTGGGTGATACGGAGATGCAATTCTATGATTGACGTCATATTTAGCAAGCATTTTACGGAAAGCACGATGAATAAAATGTGAACCACCATCAGTCATTAAATATCTAGGGACTCCAAACCTCGAAAAAAGAACTTCTTTAAGCATTTTAATAGAAGTGTTATGATCAGCACTACTAATTGGAATAGCTTCTACCCACTTAGTAATGTAATCAACAGCAACTAAAATATGTGTATATCCATTAGAGGCAGGAAAAGGACACATATAATAAAAGCACCAAACATCAAATGGTTCAATAACAAGTGAATAATTCATAGGCATTTCTTGACGTCTACTAATATTACCAATTCTTTGACATTCATCACAAGATAGGACAAACTTACGGGCATCCTATAAGAGAGTAGGCCAACAAAAACCTGATTGCAATACCTTATGTGCAGTTCTATCTCCCGCGTGGTGTCCTCCATAAGTTTCGGAGTGGCGCTTGCGTAGGATCTGTTCCTGTTCATGCTCAGGTACACAACATCTAATAACACCGTCTACTCCTTTATAAAGATGTGGGTCATCCCAAAAGTAATGTTTCAAATCATAGAAGAACTTTTTCTTTTGTTGGTATGTGAAGCTATGTGGTATAAATTTAGCAACTATGTAATTAGCATAATCAGCATACCAAGGGGTAGTACGAGAAGTACTTATGACATTTAATTGTTCATCAGGAAAGCTATCATCAATAGGTAGTGGGTCATCAAGAACATTCTCTAACCTAGATAAGTTGTTTGCAACGGGGTTCTCAGCTCCTTTTCTATCAACAATATGCAAATCAAGTTCTTGTAGCAAGAGAACCCATCTAATAAGTCTAGGTTTAGCCTTGCTGCCCGTACTGTCACTGGGAAAGGACACCACAAGATTGAACCCAAAGCTAAGCACTTCTCCCATTGCAAGAAAGATCAATCTAGTAGGCCAAACCAAACTGATAATTCGAAGAGACTTGCAAAGATAACCAATCATACATAAAAGAATTCAAATATTATTCATAGATAGACTTGATCATAAACCCACAATTCATCGGTCCCAACAAACACACCACAAAAGGAAGATTACATCGAATGGTTCTCCACAAGAGAGGGGGAGAACATTGTATTGAGATCCAAAAAGAGAGAAGAAGCCGTCTAGCTAATAACTATGGACCTGAAGGTCTGAGGTAAAGTACTCACACTTCATCGGAGAGGCTATGGTGTTGATGTAGAAGCCCTCCCTGATGGATACCCCCTCCGGCGGAGCTCCGGAACAGGCCCCAAGATGGGATCTCGTGGATACAGGAAGTTACGGCGGTGGAATTAGGGTTTTGGCTCCGTATCTGATCGTTCGGGGGTATGTAGGTATATATAGGAGGAAGGAGTACGTCGGTGGAGAAACAGGGGGCCCACGAGGGTGGAGGGCGCGCCTGGGGGGTAGGCGCACCCCCTCCTTCCTGGCCTCCTCCTTTGTTTCTTGACGTAGGGTCCAAGTCTCCTGGATCATGTTCGGTGAGAAAATCACGTTCCCGAAGGTTTCATTCCATTTGGACTCCGTTTGATATTCCTTTTCTTCGAAACCCTAAAATAGGCAAAAACAGCAATTCTGGTCTGGGCCTCCGGTTAATAGGTTAGTCCCAAAAGTAATATAAAAGTGGAAAATAAAGCCCAATAATGTCCAAAATAGTAGATAATATAGCATGGAGCAATCAAAAATTATAGATATGTTGGAGACGTCTCAAGTGGCAATCACACACTTATTACATTGAATGTCTCAAGAGAGAGCTTATTACAATAAATATGTCTTAAGGCCATATAATACGATAACAGCGAAATGGTTGGAAGATAAAGTGAGTCCATCAACTCCAACGGCATAGCTGAGTGCTTGACAAATGACCTATCACACCTTATTCCTCGTTTGGAAAGTCTACAACATGATATGTTGCAGCCCGAAAACGGGTCCGCACATGGAATATGCTGGCAAAGTAACACAGGAGAGTAATGAATAGATAAAAGCTATCACTATATGCATATATGGCTGGTGGAGGCTGTATGGTTAATATGTTTTGCGAAAAGCCAATTTTTCCCTACAACAAAGGAATATATTTTATTTATGTATCATGGTAGTTGAACAATATTGAGAAGGTTCCTCCAACTGAATCCCAATTAAAAGTAGTTATCAACCCAACAAGTTAATTTAGAGTGATGAGATCCATATGATAATCCAAGAGCCAGATACTCAAAGATGTCCTTAACCGGGGACACGGCTAACCATGATTAGTTTATACACTCTACAGAGGTTTGCGCACTTTTCCCCACAAGACTCGATCTCCTCCTTTGGATTTCTCGCACTACAGGGTGTTTGAGAAACGGATGACCGAGACACAATCTTTCAAAAGCATTTGCTCTCTACTCCGGGCAGACCGGTACACCTACAATCCCCTAGATCTGCTAGTCCACCTCTTCAAGAACTGACGCAACTTACTCAACTATGCCAGAGCCTATAATGGCATGTGGCTGCACACGGAAGTTTCTAGCATGAATAGTCTTATGACCCCTTTGAGCCTGGGTGGCGGACCATAGGATGATCACACGGGTACTCCGGGATATCCTAGGACAACACTGGATTCTCCAGGTGCCCACAAGCAATCCACCCAGATGTGTATTAAAGTTGCGACCTTAAGTTGAACCATTAATTAACAACTCACATCTGTTATGGATACACTTAAACCCAAACCACGTCTACGAGCATAGCATGGCAATATATGCATAACGTAGAAGCAACTCCCAAGGGTTTGATAATAAAACTGGTAATAGGTTCTACCTCATTATCTACTTCCCAGACCCACATGTTAAGAGATCCTACTCATGCAATGTGTGAAGGTTGAAACTAATGCATAAAAACTGGGTGATGAAGGGTATGATCAAAGTGTTACTTGCCTTGCAGACGATCTGCAAATCCTAAAGACTCGTAGTAGCACGCTTCGCACTCCGGGTGTTCTATCGCAAAAAAACAATAGCATACATAAGCAATCAAGCAAAGATGCACGAGTAAATCTCAAGTAAGAGGATCTAACCGGAAATTTCAACTAAAGAACTCCGGTTTGCAAAAAGAATCAAATCAAATGGAGCAACGAAACTCAAACTGCGAAAGAAACAAGATCCGGTTACTAATATGGACTAAAGTCAAATTTTACTATACCAAAATCTTGTTCAAGTTGGTTAAACAGAAAGAGGGCTTCGAGACGAAGATCTAGGCGCTCGAATTGCCAGATTCCAATAAACGAGCGAAAAGATAAACTAAAACAAAAAACAGGTAGAAATAGCGATCGAAAATAATCACGGAAAACCCTGGAAAAAGAAAACTGACGAACAGGCTAATGAACGAACGTTCGTTGTCTGCGGTTAACGGGTGAAAACCATTCGTTAAAACGAACATACGAACGGGCTTTTCTAAATAACTAAACCGGAAAAAACCAATCTAAAAAACACATCTAGGTTTTCGTATAAAAACTGAATGGGTTTTAGAATAAAACCGACGGCTACCTCGCGGATCAGGACGGCGGCGGCGGCGGCGAACTCCGGCGGCGGACGGCGAGCCAGTGGGGCGGCGGCGCGGCGTCAGGCTGGCGAGGCAACGGGGCGGCGAGCTCTGGCGGCGGCGGCGAACTCGGCGGCGGGCGGCGGTTCGGGCGAGGCGGGGCTAGGATTTGGTGGCGGCTCGGGCCTTCGCTTAAAAAGGTTGGTCGGGTGAAGTCCTAGTCAGGCACGGCCTGGCTAGGTCGATTGACTTTTTTTAAAATAATACCGCGCAGAAAAACAAAGGAAAGAAATACTAAACAGACTCCAAAAATCTTGAAGTAAATTTTCCCCGTCCTCTAAAAATATGCCGGACAAGGTGGACATTTATTTGGGCCTCTAATGCAATAAAATAGCGATAAAACCCCAAATAAAAATACAAATTGATTTTAATATTTTTCCTCCAACATTTAATTTATTTTGGAGAAGTCATATTATCTCCTCTCATATAATTTTAATATGAAATATTTTGGGGGAGAAAAAAAATAATTAAAACCAAAGTGATCCTTGTTTCAATATTTGATAAAACTCAAATATGAGAATAAGGGAAAATCCCCAACTCTCTCCGATGGTCCTTGAGTTGCTTAGGATTTCAAGGATCACAAAACAAAAATGCAATAAAATATGATATGCATGAATTACCTATGTATAACATTCCAAATTGAAAATTTGGGATGTTACATCTGAAATGGGGACTCAGGCGGCGTGGCGAAGACGCCGGGGGTGGCAACCCCAGTGTTTTCATCGCCGGGCCGCCCGTGGCCTCGACTTTAGTGGAAGGGGACGCGAACGACACCATGTCGAAACCCGAGGCTAGAATGGCGCGTGGTAGTCGATCGCTCCCCATTCTTCTTCCCTTCGCGGCACTGGGGAGGGGTCACGGAGGTGATTCGCCGTTATTAGGGACAAATCTGAATCCTCCTAGGCGTCGTCCTCTTGCCGCACACGAGGGCTCCTTGCTCTCATATACGTCTCCGGGACGTGAAGTGACTTCTAACGCTAGGGCTCCTGGGGACGACCATGCTCTCTATGGGAAGACCTAGAGAGCATGGTGTCCGACGAGACGGGCACACCAAGGTCTTTGGGTGGTAGTGATGCAGACGGCAGTGGCAACCCCCGAAGCGTCAACAACGGGGACGACCGTTTTGACGAGTCGTGTTTTCCAGGGATTCCGTGTCCCCCATCTGGTCCTCCGGCAAGGTCACCATCCACGCCTGCCCTCCGGTTTCTTCCTCCCTGCCGAGGACGAGCACCACCCTAATCCTCGGGAGGCGCTGAATCCCATTTTGGTCCGTCGCCGGCCTCTTCAACCTCTTCCTGTAGGATATGGACAGGGGCAAAGGCATTACGGGGCACTTATCTTTTTTCAATCTTAAATTTGTAGGCATGAGCCAAATTTTAATTCAAATAATGTAATCTCTCGAGTCCGTGTTTGTGTTCTGTAATGCTTGTACTTGTGTCAGCATATTTATGAAAAAGATGAACCTTTCCGGGAACCCGTGCATGTGTATGCCCATGCAGAGGTGAGATGCCTCTTTAATGTAAATAAAAGAGTTTTCCCTGACAGGCTATCCTGTCGGCACTCTTTTTATCTGACAGAGAGCTACGTCTACTGGGTGATAGACAAAGTGGCCAGCCCCCCACCAACTTCTTTTTACCAAAGGCCACAGCGACCATCCTGACTGAAGCAACGTTCGAGTCAGGGATGGGAGCACGCAAGCCTCAAAGGGTGGAGAGGTTTTCTTATGCACAAGTTATAGCTTACAGAACATTAACGGACAGGAGTTAGAACTTATCTCTTTGGCTTGCCGGGGATCGCAGTGCTAGGCAATCTTCTCAACTCCTTGTCAAAGCCAAGTTCGCGGCAGGAACCCACAGCTTCATGCAGATGAGAATGAATGCAAGATGCGATCCTATCTATATGCAAATGCTCATGAAATGCTTATGCAGTGATCTTTGTAATGCTCATGCATGCATGTGGTCTTGGTCGGGGGCCCCCATAGCACTTCTTTATTTTCTCTTGCACAGGGTCACCGCCTTGGCTTTGTACATGGGGTTACATGTAGCTGAGGCAAGGCCTGTACAACAGGGTGGCTGCCAGGCAGGGCCCGACAGCCGCGCCTTACGGGTAGAACTTGCCGAGATGCTCAATATTCCATGAGTTTTGCAACTGAGTGCCATCTCCGGTCTCCAGACAGACTGTGCCAGGTTTGGTGACTCGTACTACCCGGTAAGGTCCTTCCCACTTCGGTGACAACTTGTTTGTACCCTTGGCGGACTGAACGCGCCTAAGGACAAGGTCACCTTCCTCAAAACACCGAGTGGGAACCTTGTAGCTATGATAGCAACGCAGGTCTTGCGGATAGTGTGCAACACGCGTAGTAGCCCGGAGACGGTTCTCCTCGAGTAGCACAGCATCGTCACGCCGGTGCTGATCTTGTGCTACTTCATCCTAGGCAAGCACTCAAGACGACCCGTAAATGAGTTCCATGGGGATAACTACTTCTGCCCCGTAGGCCAGGGAGAAGGGAGTCTGCCTGGTAGCTCGGTTTGGTATCATTTTGAGGGACCAGAGAACTATCGGCAGCTCCTCGATCCACCGCTTCCCGTGCTTCGGCAGTGTATCAAAGGTTCTGATCTTGAGTCCGCGCAGCACTTCAGCGTTCGCCCTCTCAGCTTGTCCATTGCTCCGGGGGTGTGCCACAGAGGCACATGAGATCTTGCATCCTAGGGCATGAACATATCACATGAATGCGTGGCTCGTGAATTGGGTGCCATTGTTGGTAATGGTCCTTGCCAAAACTCCAAAACGACACACCAGCTCTTTCGAGAACTTGATAGCTGACTGAGCAGTCACCTTTCTCATAGCATTCACTTCCGGCCACTTTGTAAACTTGTCGATAGAGACGAATAATAATTCAAAGCCCACGATTGCTCGGGGGAAGGGGCCGAGGATATCGAGCCCCTAGACCGAAAATGGCCATGATAGAGGGATTGTTTGAAGAGCTTGGGCAAGCAGGTGGGTTTTCTTGGAATGGAACTGGCAGGCTTCACACTTGGTGACTAGCTCGACCGCATCTTGGAGGGTTGTGGGCCAGTAGAATCCGTGCCAGAATGCTTTCCGAACTAATGCCCTTGAGCTAATGTGGGAGTCGCACACGCCTTTGTGTATCTCAGCCAGCAGTTCCTTTCCTTCTTCCCGGCAGACGCATTTCAACTTCACACCGTTGGGCCTCCTTCTGGACACAGTGTCATCGACAAACTGATACACACTGGCCCTCCGGGTTACCTTTTCAGTTTCATCTTGGTCGCCGGGAAGTTCTCCGGTTTGGAGGAAGTGGACAATGTACCTTGCCCAAGTTGGAGCCTGGGGCTCGGCAACGAGGAGTAGCGGCACCTCCTATGCTGCGAGAGCACATGCCTCGTTCGCATGGTCCATGGGACCGGCTGCAGGGTGTGGTCTGGCAGGCTGTGAGGAGTTGTGTCCGGCAGGGTCTCTGCTAGGAGCGGACGGCTCTACCGGGAGAGGCTTACCGGAGTTCAAATTTCTCCTTTTCCGGGCCATTGTTGTTGGGAATACGGAGGGCTGAGTGAGATGGAGAACAAAAGTCCCTAGTTCCACAGGAAGCTTCTGCGCATCACACTTTGACAGATGATCAGCTATGTTGTTTTCCGCACGGGGTACGTGCTCAGTTTGCAATCCGTCAAAGCACTCCTCCAATCTCCTCACTTCCTCGACGTATGCCTCCATCAATGGACTTTGGTAATCCTTGTTGACTTATCTCACCACAAGCTGTGAATCTCCTCGAATGATCAGGTTCTTAATTCCCAATTCAACTGCAATCCTGACCCCGGCAAGGAGCCCTTCATACTCAGCTGTATTGTTGGTTGCTTCTTCCGGGAAAAATGCATTTGGACGACGTACTTCAAGTGCTCCCCGGAGGAGGCGACAAGTAGCACGCCAGCTCCTGCACCTTGTAGGGAAAAAGCACCATCAAAATACATAATCCATTCTTGGGGTGATTCCTTGCCGGGGATAACTGTCTCTGTTACTTCCTCATCAGGGTTTGGCGTCCATTCTGCAATAAACTCTGCCGATGCCCTGCTCTGAATAGTTGATGTGCTCTCAAACTTCAAACCAAAGCTAGATAACTCCAAAGACCACTCCACTATTCTGTCGGTAGCCTCAGGGTTTCGGAGTATCCTCTGCAACGGGAAACGAGTGACAACCGTGATCTCATGGGCTTGGAAGTAGTGGCGCAGTTTCCTTGAGTCCATGATGAGACCAAAGATCAACTTTTGCACACCAGAGTACCTCAATCTAGCCCCCTGTAACAGGGAGATGACGAAGTACACTAGGCGTGGCACCACTTTCTTCCTTGCCACATCCTTGGGGTTGCTCTCGTTGTTGTGCTCATTGCTGTCCTGATCCTTCTCTGACTCTGCCGGTCCCTGCTCACTCTCTGCCTCATCCACTTCTCGCTGCGCTACTAGGGCTGCACTTACCACCTGGTTAGTTGCCGCTAAGTACAACAGCAACGATTCCTGGGGTTTGAGAGCAACCAAGGTAGGCACAGAGGACAAGTAGACCTTCAATTCTTGCAAAGTTGCATCTGCTTCCGGAGTCCACCTCATAGGCCCCGCCTTCTTCAAAATTTTGAAGAACGGCAGGGCGTGCTCGGCAGACTTGGAGATGAATCTGGTTAGCGCGGCAACGCACCCTGTCAGACACCTCACATCCTTAACTGTCCTTGGTGCTTAGATCTGCTCGATAGACTTGATCTTATCGGGGTTGGCTTCAATCCCGCGATGGGATACGAATAACCCAAGCAGCTTGCCGGAGGGAACACCAAATACACACTTTTTTGGGTCGAGCTTTCAAATTGATCTTGCGCAGATTAGCAAATGTCTCCTCCAAATCTTGAATAAGGGTGGCTCTGCCTTGGTCTTGACCACAATGTCATCCATATAAGCTTCTATGTTTCTGTGCAACTGTGTCTCAAAACCAATCTGGACTGCCCTTGCAAAAGTGGACACGACACTCTTTAATCTGAATGGCATGCGAACAAAACAGTACGTACCACACGGAGTAATGCACGGCGTCTTCTCTTCATCTTCCTTGGACATGAAGATTTGGTGATACCCAGAATATGCATCCAGAAAGGATAGCAAATCACAACCTGAAGTGGAATCCACAATCTGATCAATACACGGCAAGGGAAATGGGTCCTTTGGGCAAGCTTTGTTGAGATCTGTGAAATCTATACAAAGCCTCCAATTCCTGTTAGCCTTCCGGACTACCATTGGATTTGCCAACCACGTGGGATGCAGCACTCCTCTGACCAAGCCAGCTGCCTCAAGTTTCTTGATCTCTTCCGTAACAAACTGCTGCCTCTCCAAGGCCTGCTTCCGGACTTTCTGATTGACAGGTCGGGTGTGTGGGCAGATAGCAAGGTGGTTCTCGATTACCTCCCTGGGAACACCGGGATATCAGATGGTTGCCAAGCAAACACATCAACATTCGCCCGTAGGAAGGCAACGAGCGCGCTTTCCTATTTGTCATCGAGGGTGGCGCTGATAGTGAAAGTACCATCAACGCCAGCCAGCCCTCCCGGGACCTTCTTCACTTGGGGTGCAGTGACCTTGGATCTCTTGTTGTTATAACACTTCGACACGTCATCAACAGGTGCCGTGCACTCGGAGGGAGCACGCTTCCCAGATCCTTGCCGGAGGCCCAACAATCCCTCTTTTTTCCTTTGCTTTCCCTGGCGGGAGCTACCGCGACTGCGTCTCGGTACATCTTATCAACACAAATGATTGCATTCTTCTCATTTGATGGTATGATGATGACTCCCAGTGGCCCAGGCATCTTCAAGGTGTTGTAGGAATAGTGGGATGCCGCCATGAATTTAGCCAAGGTCGGGCGTCCAAGAATCCCATTGTATGGCTGGGGGAGATTGACCACATCAAACACAACCCTCTCAGTTCGGTAGTTTAGCTCTCCCCCAAACATTACCGGCAACGTGATCTTTATCTTAGGATGGCTCCTGCCGGGATTAACTCCTTGAAACATGCCGATGACCTCTAGCTCTTCCTCTGCTATCTGAAGTCTGATGATAGCTGCTAGGAGATCAAATTCAACCCAGCCCCGTCATCCACCAAAATCTTTGTGACCTTGAGGTTGCGAATGGTTGGGGAGACCAACAACGGCAAACACCCTACCGCAATGGTATGGATGGGGTGGTCCTCCTCGTCAAAGATGATGGGCGTACAGGACCACTTGAGCGGCTTTCGGGCCTCTGGCGCTAGTTCCATGGCATTAACTTTGTGTGCCACCACTTGAGTTGGCGGTGAGAGGTGTGCAGAGATGCACCCCCATCAATGCACATGGCGTCAGTGGCCTTCTGAAACTCTTTCTCGCTGGTTTCCTCTTCATCCCCTCCATCACTCTCATCATCACAGGCTTCCTTCTCTCGGCCTCTGGCGGGTTTCCCTTGATTCCAGAAGGGTTTGCCGGGGCGATTTACTTCACCACCTCAGCCCTTGCTGCCAGCAGCATTCTAACCTTTTCCCTTGTCACGCTTCTCACACTCTGCTCTCTGTATCTTGACAAGCTGCTCAACCTGATAACAGTCTTGAAGGTTGTGGCCCTTGGTCCGATGAATCTTGCAATACAGCCCATCAGCTTTCCCGACTTTCTCGACAGCAGCGGCTTCCCGGCAGTCAGCACACATGAAAGCTTCCTTGCCAGGGCCTCAGCTTTGGCCTTCTTGTCGGTACTAGGCATGCCCGATCCTTCAACAATCATTACTGCCTTATCCCTCCGCTTCTTGCTGCATTTCCTGTTCTTCTTCTGACTGGTTGATTCATCATCATCCTCTGAATTAACATTGGCGCAATATTCCTCTCCGGGCAACTTCCTTCCCTCCTCCATCCGAGCACACTTATCCACTATGGTGTAGAGCTCCTTCACAGTCTTCGGCAACTGCACGTTCATCTTGGAACGAATCCGGCGGTTGCACACATTGGACTGGAAGGCAGCTATCTCAGCTGCCGGATGGATATTTGGGATGCTTCTATGAACTTTGTTGAATCTCTGTAAATACTTATGGAGGGTTTGTCCTTCCTTCTGCTGGAGAAGCTGCAAGTTGCTGGGTTGGCCTGCCTCTTGATGGCCGCCAGTGAAGGCGCCAATGAACTCATGGCACAGGTTAGCCCATGACAAAATGGAGTTCTCCGGTAGGTGCATCAGCTAAGACCTCACATTGGACTTGAGGGCCATGGGGAAGTAGTTGGCAAACACCTTCTCATCTCTTCCCTCGGCAACCTGGATAGCGATTATGTAGATGCTCAGGAACTCTACCGGGTTCAGCCTCCCATCATAATTCTCATGTATATCTGGCTTGAACGTGTGAACGGACGTCCAACAGACTTGTCGCAGCTCACGAGTGAAGGCGGGGCAGCCAACCTCGAAAGGTAGGCACCTGCCAACACCAAGCGCAGGCTCGTCGACGTCGAGGCCGTCGCACCCGTCGGTCTGGTGGAGGTCGTCACGCCGTTGCTCAGCAACAACATGCGTGCCTCCTCTCAGCCTATCCTCTGGGGCTCTCCGTTGGACTGGATGCACTCGAGGGTCAGAAGAGGCCATCGAGACACTGTCGCAGTCTTGATTCTATTATGCTCACGCTGGCTGCCATGGCAGGGACTGCACTATGGGGATGGCCCCTTCCGTTCGGTTAGCAGCACGAGCCGTTGCTGTCGCTTGAGGAGGTCGTGGCGGGCCAACTCGCCATGAGCCCCCAGCTTCAGCGAAACCAAGTAGACTTTGGATGGTGGCACGCCATTCATCCATCTGCTCGGCTGCTAGCGGAAACCTCAGCAGTAGTTGAGCGTGCGCCATGGCCTCTGAAGTTGTACTTGGTAGGGACGATGACGAAGTCGATCGCACCGTCGCTCGGCTCCTGACGGTGCCTGCGGCAGCAGCACTGTGCCCCCGCTGCTGCTGCAGGGCGACCACCTGGAGGTGGTCCAGCAAAGGCACTCGAGGGCCAGCGGCTCCGTTGAGCGCAGTGTCTTGGATGACACATTCCGGGGGAGGCGCGCGCGATGCGGCCGCACCCATGGTCAGAGCGGCTGGAGGGCGGCGATTCGCCCCGGCCCGCGCGTCATTGCTGCGGTTGTGCCCGTCGGTGGGAGATAGGCGCAGATGTAGTAACCCCATTGCCCGTACCAAGTGGAGCATGGCCGTCGGGGTGTTGCTGATGTTTCTCTCCTCCGATGCCCCCGGCTCCTGCGTCGGCCGCGGGGGAAGTGGTGATGGTGTTTCCTTCTCTGACCACATCCCCAGCAACGTTCGCGTCCTCACATGTCTCTGCACGTCCCGCTGCGTTAGGGGCCGTGGGAGGTGGAGCCTTCGAGGTGGACGGGTGAGCCGAAGGACTAGGTTTCTTCTTGCGCGCCATGGTCGATGGCGCTGTCAAAGATGAAGATGGTGAAGACGATGCCGCACTGCACACACCTTCAGGTTCGCGCAATTGAGCCCCCTACCTGGCACGCCAAAGATGTTGTGGGAAACCACCACCACCTATGGGACCAGAAGGCCCCTTGCTGGTTCGGCAGGGGGATGTCGCATTGCACAAAGAGCTAACGAGCATGGGGCAGCACGACAGGGATCACATAGCCAATTTTACCCAGGTTCGGGCCACCGCGATGCATAAAACCCTACTCCTGCTTTGGTGGATTGATGGTGCAAAGGTGGTAGTGGAGCGTAGTACACTTTCCCGGCAGAGGATGCCTCAGGGGGGAAGTGGCTACGCACGTACAGGGGTGTGAGTTATCCAACCTTCTAACCCTGCCTACGGTTTCCTTGGGCCTCCTTTTATAGATCAAGGGGTTGCCACAATGGCAAAGTAGTCATTATGCACTGATAAGATAGCAAACAATTCTATCATACCTAACTCTGCAGGCTGATAGTGCGCATTAAATGCACCGCTCAACGTCATGTTGTTGGTTGTCCGCAAGGCTTGCCGGGCCATGTTGCCAGCTTTAGGCGTGCTCGTTCGATACGTCATAGAACGCGTGTCATCTGTGGGCTTTTCCTATAGAGAGAGGCTGCCATGTGGCGAATGGCTGCCACTTAGTCACTTTGCGGCTTGACACCGCATTGATCGATGGCGTGGGTCTTGGTGGAGTGGTTGGTGAGGTGGTCTCGTCTCCGTGAGTCCCGGTAGGCCCTGTCGGGATGCCTTGATTGTCTCCTTCTGGGAGTGGCCTCGCCCTTTGCCGGGCTCGCCAGCCAGCAAAGGAGGCCTTCTCTTGATGGTGTCTTGCTTCTCTGGCTTGATCCTGGTCCCTCTGATCTGTATGTTGGTCATTCGAATCTCTTAGTCCCTTGAACCCTGACTTGGGCTGGTGCTTCAATCTTGTTCCCGTGCATGTGCACAGTCTGGGCAACAAACCTAGGGTTTGTTGCACCGACAATGGGGTTCACTGCTCATAAAAAATATTCTTGCCTTAGGTGTGGCTAGAACCAAACACATACCTAACTTGGTAAAACTTTCCTAAGGTTATGTGTGGCAAAGTGTGGCAAGGTGTCGCTAGGAACCAAACAGCCCCTAAGTTACTTGCCACTATGACTAGCCTAGGCTACTAGTAGTACAAAAAAAATGATGCAGCTGATCACGTGAGAAAAAAATACTAAAAACATTTCTTTCGTGCAGTGCATAGATGCAGTTTTGAACACTACACTTCTCATCGTAATTTGGGAAAATTGTGAAAAAGTTGAGCTACGTTGTGATTACCGTTTACTAATAGGAAAGAAGTTTCAACTCGATGAGTAGCTTCTCTGCGCACAAAAAGCATATAAGGAATCCAACAACTTGATCCAGGTTGGGGCCGATAGATTTTATTGCCAAGATCTTCACTGTGCGCATAGACTGGGTCAAGCTTGTGGGAATCATTTTCTAGATGACAGTCGTAAATACATCAATAAGGGATTTAAAAATGTGAATTTCAAGAATACGGAGAAGAAGATGAGTGTTGTATGTGAATGATTACGAATCCAATAAAGTGTTCAGAGAATTTGGCAAACGAGTACACTAATGTTGTCAATTTCGGCGTGTCAATGACCCTGATTTTTGTTGGCCCTTCTAGATCAGATACAAGCAATCCCTCAAGGAAAGGCGCATTCTCAATGACCATAACGTGGAACAGCTGGAGGGATCTCTTTCCAATTGACGTCTTGTTGCGTGGCCAGCAAGACACATAAATCCATCGGAGATTTGTCGATGCAATGTGGAGGCTAATGAACCCGTGGATCTGCTGAAGACAAAGGTACTCAAGCGCAGTACAGCTGCAGAGCAGGTGCTCCATAGCCTTCTTCGAGATGCCAGCGTCGAAGAGGTCGAGATGCTTGAGTTAAGGAAGGAGAAGGGCAGGCACAACATTAATCTGGGGAAGATAGCAGGAGCTGAAGCTGACGCGGCATAGTGTTGGCATGACATGGAGTGCGTAGGGCGGCAGAGAGCGACATCGTACAACATTAAAGATGAGCTCCTCGAGCTGATCTAGGGCGGGGGATAAGAACCACTCATCGAACTTGGCTTGCACCTTGCAGTTGGTACTAAACATGCAGATGTCAAGGCATCTGGCTGGACCAGGGTGCGATCAAAGGATCTTGGAGACTGCAGCCATGCGCTTGCAATCCCCGTCGCAGCTGTCGACGGTGAGGTTGAGGCGGATGCGGTGCCAGAGGGGGTGCCACCGCCGGGAGAGCAGGGTGGTCCGCACGACAGATTTTGTGGGGAGGAAGCCGATGATGACGAGCAACATGTCGTCGGGGAGGCTGCTGATGAAGTCCAGGCTCGCCGGATGTGGTTTTGGCTCGAGCCGCCTCCACTTGTTGGCTGCCTCGCTGTCCATCTCAGCCAACGGCGACTACGGTGTACACATGTGCTTGTGTGTATTGTGTGTTGGGTGTGCGCGAGTGTGTCCTGCTGTGCATGCCGCCGCGCTATGGTGAAGTGTGCACGAGTGCGTCCTTCACGCGGAAGAAGTGTGCCCTCAATTTACTAGCGTGCGATGTGCTACCCTGAGTGGTTTCAACTTTGTTTACTTCACCGCGTGTCAGATGGGCCTCTAGTTTACTTATTTTCACCCACAGCCACATGAGCCAGCACACGAAGATAGAGAAAACGAGCTAACAAGGCAGCATGTGGACTGGTTGACTGGTCAATTAAACAATATACAGAGCTATACACTGACATAGTGATCGTATAATCCCTCGGTATAGAGAGTTCGAGTGAGAGGGGAGGCCCGTGAGAGATAGTAGAGAGAGAAAGATCTACTCCCTCCGTTCGATAATGTAATGCCTACTTTTTAAAAGTCAAACATTTGAAACTTTGACCAAGTTTATAAATAAATTACTTATATCTACAATAACAAAGATAAATGATAGTATGAAGTAAGTACATGTTGTGATGAATCTAATGATCATTCCAGATGTAAATGTTTTTATCCACATATACCTGGTCAAACTTTTCTGAGGTTTGACTTTTCAAAACATCCATATGCTTATGGACGTGAGAGAGTACCTAGCTAGATAGAGAGAGTGTGTGTGTGTGTGAAATAGAAAGAGTGACTTAAAAAGTGTGTGTGCATGTGTGAAAGAGACACAACGCACGACAAAAGTAGAGAAAAAGCGTGTGTGTGTCTTATGCAAACATATCACACATGCATCTTCGACAGTGGAAGCGAGGTGAGGAGATAGTGTGTGGTTGTTTGCAACCGAGAGAGAAAGACCCCTAGCACGTGGCCAAGAGAGGTCTGACAAACAAGGGAGAGAGGTCCAGAGAGACGTATGGAGGAATGCAGACATGGGGAGGAGAGAGTGTATGTTTGTGATAGAGAGATCCCCCAGAGAGATATCGAGATAGACCATGCACATGTTTGTGATGGAGACTAAGAATTAGCTAGTCATATACATATATGGGGGACTGCGTGTGCCTACAATTGAGTGAGAGACCATCATACTTGGCTAGGCATGAGATTGTGTGTGTGTGCGTGTGAGGTGGAGAGAGAACGAGGGAGAGAGATAGAGTTTTAGATGGGTCTATCGAGTGCGAGTGAGAGATACATGTGTATGTGTGACCCAGGGAGATGGAGATTGAGAGAGAGAGAGAGAGGGAAGAGCTCCGAGACGGCAGAGTGGTACGTGAGAGAGTTACGGGCAACGAGCCAGGGAATTTGTGTGTGTACGATGAGTGCACCCAAGATATTTAGCTTGGACTAGAGAATCATACATAGTGTGCGAGAGAGACCTATACGTGGAGTATGCATGCGAACTAGAGAGACCCCTTCCCCACCACACACACACACACATAAAGAGAGAGATAGAGAGAGGGAGAGGGACCAACAAGGTTTGTGTTTGGATGTGTGCGATAGAATTGACGATTATCGGTGACAGAGAGAGCAGGAGTCCGGGAGAGGGGGAGGTCAAGTTTTATGCATCAAAGACCGATATAAACCATGTTTCGATATAAACTTGCATTCAAATATTTAAATTGGAGAACATGTTGTCTGCAATCCACACATGAACGGAGATATGCGTATCAGACAAGTTCATTAATTTGACTTTCAACATGTTCATGGAGTACAATAATACTATACAACATGCTACTCGATTGAGGTGTTCAATTTTGGATTTAGTTCACTATTTTGACCTGGTGAACGGGCCATTTCATTGAATCGAGATATTTCATTTTGGGTTTGATTCCCGCTTTTGAGTGGGTCAACTATTTGTCATATAGTAAATCGTTAGCAACGATCATGTAAAAACACATTAGTCCCGAGCATCATCTCTCCATCTAAAAAAGAAGTGGCAAGCTAATATTTCAAAATTTGATTTGAAACGACTTGGTAACGTAGACTTGGATGCTCGTTTTCCAAAAATATGAATGAATCGTTGAACACCCTCTGCTCGGTGGAATTCACCCGAGCAAATAAGTGGGAGATGCAAAATTACCGGCCTATGTGGGACACGCATCAATTGGTCCATTGTACATCGAGAGTAGGTTCGTAACTTCATCCAAGCACACCTTCTCCTCGGCCGAAATGACATCTGCTGAATAATTCATAAACCATGGGCGGCAAAACACCCAAAGGGAATCAGCACCCCTCGAGGCGGCGGAGCTCCTAGGCTGCCGGTTGGCTGGTGTCTAATGTAAGGGTGCGGGGGTGCAAGTTCGCCGTGGAAGAAGTGCTTAGATTGCTATCTTTTAGTTGCGTGGGTTGAAGGTACTGCTGCCGCCGAATCTGGATGGCAGCGAGTCTTTGTGGATTGGCCGAGGGCGGCGCAACCACGGCAGTGCGGTGGGGCGTGGAGCGGGGTTTTGGTCGGAGCTCTCGTGGCCACGGACGGAGGAGGCAAGCTGCTCTGCCGGCGGTCACTGGCTCTTGAGGGAAGATTCCGAACAGTGTCAGCCGGGAGGCACAAGACGACCATCAAGCCATCTGGTGTAGATTGTAGTACCAAAATAAAATAAAATCGTGTGACCCCAATTTAGTATTCAGTCAACAGACGTGTGACCACTCTCGTACCTTGTTGTTGATCTCTTAGGGTATTTCTTCAGATCAGAGATATGTGTTGTTCTTAACATTATGTGTTTTCTGCAACTTCAGCCACACTGTCTTCTGACTCAACTTCTCCAACAAGGGAAGCATACACCAGAAGGGAGCTATAGTCCCCACTCAATAGTTCATTGCATTGAATTCGCGTGCCCGACATGGAAAGCCACAACAACTGCAGGGCCATCGACAAGTTAGCACATGATGCTCCCTCCTATGGATGGTGGCCGGATAGGTTGTACCCTCATCTTACTTGTGTGCAACATTTATGGCTTTTTTATTCATGTAAGCATGGAAAATAGATTATCACATTTCACTGTATATTCATGTTGATCTCTTACGGGTCTTGTTCAGGAGTTAACGATGATCCATAGTTCAGCTAAGAGACTTGTTCTTCAGGTAACGTTGTTCCATAGTTATCATCCATCAGCCAATGTAATCCCACAGGCTGGTGATTATAGTATTATACCACTTCTAGTATTACCTATGTTTTTTCTTTAATACTTCTGTTTGCCATCTGGTTAATCTCGAGTACAAACGATACATATTCTGTAGCTTTCATCTGTGTTCTCCCTTTAATTTTTGAGACGTGTTGCTGCTAGTTAACCCCAGTCCTACTATTTATATCGTCTCCTACATGCATTCATTACATAAATATAACTACTAGTTGTCTTCCACGCATGTCAGATATAATTGCACACACTAATTTATTGTAGCGACCCGACCCGAATGGATCAAGTCTCTGTGCTTAAGTGTCATCCCTGGATCGGTATGCTAACACACACAGTACTCGAGGTTTTATAACAGAGGTAAATCACATGTATAAGTAACGTAAGATACTATTACCTCAATCCAAAATAGCGGAAGTAACAAGGTTGTGGATTCCCATCAACACCAACGGCAAAGTTGAGTGTAGAAATCATAACCCTAACGTATCACTTACTCGTCGTAAGAAATCCTACAACATGAGACGTTGCAGCCATAGAGGGTCAGTACATTGAATGTACTGGCAAATTCACACCATAGAGAATGATGAACAATGGCTATCACTACATGCATATATGGCTGGTGGAAAAGCTCTATGGTTATAAGGTTTTTGCGAAAAGCCAATTTTTCCCTACTACAAAGGAATAAATTTTATTTAACTATCATAGTGGTTGTTGAACATTGAGAATGGTTGACAGCATTCTCAATCCCAATTAAGTAACATCATTAAACAAAACCCAACA
This sequence comes from Triticum urartu, assembly GCF_003073215.2. Lineage (NCBI taxonomy): Eukaryota > Viridiplantae > Streptophyta > Magnoliopsida > Poales > Poaceae > Triticum > Triticum urartu. The sequence continues at coordinate 207,840,954 of NC_053022.1, read as the reverse complement.
AAATTAATTTTTAGAGTAACATGTTGAGATTCACATGATAATCCAGGTACTAGATACTCAAGATGTCCATAACCGGGGACACGGCTAATCATGATTAGTTTATACACTCTACAGAGGTTTGCACACTTTCCCCCACAAGACTCGATCGCCTCCATTTGGTTTCTCGCACTACATGGTGTTTCAGAAGACGGATGACCGAGACATAGTCTTTCAGAAGCGCTAGCACCTTATGATGGATAGACCATTACACCTACTTCCCCTACATCTGCTAGTCTACCCTGTAAGAGTTCGCACGACTTAATCAACTATGCTAGAGCCCATAATAGCTTGTGGCTGCACACGGAAGTTTCTAGTATGAAAAAATCTCATGACCCCTTTGAGCCTGGGTGGCGGTCCATAAAAAAACAGGCAATCCTGGTCTACCCAGGTGCCTAGACAGGAAATCCTGGAATACCCAGGTACCTCAATCAACCCAGATGTGTGTTTAAGTTGCCACCTTAAGTAAACCATTAATTAACAAACTCACATCTGTCATGAATACTCTCAAAACCCAATCCACGTCTACGAGTATAGCATGGCAATATAAGCATAACATAATAGTAACTCCCAAGGTTTGAATGCATGGCAATAGGTTCCTACCTCATCAACTACTTCCCAATACCCACATGTTATCAATCCTACTCATGCAATGTTTGAGGGTGAAACTAATGCATAAAAAACTGGGTGATAAACGGGATATGATCAAAGTGTGAACTTGCCTGCAATGTTGATGAAGATGATGCGCACTCAAAACTCTTGATAGTTCTACTCGTCACACTCCGGTCAATCTATCGTAAGCAAGCAATAGTAACCACACATAAGCAATCACTCAGAGATCGGAGAGAACAAAGAAAACAATTCGGAAAACGTCAAAACCAAGCAAATAACTCTTGCAACATAAAACAATTTCTAACAGTACCAAAATTATATGAATTTGGCCTTATCAGAAAGTTTAGGTCAAGAGCTTCGATTAGCAAAAAGAATCAACTCAAACGGAGCTACGAAACTCAAGTTATGATCAAACGAAGTTTGAATCTAAATCTGAAAATTTTAAAATTTTAAAAACATGTTTGAGTTGTTTATCTGCATAGATGAGATCATAACGAAGACGTGAGCGTTGGTTTCGTTGGATTTGGACCAACGAGCAAAAAGTTGTGATAGATTGAAGATCAGGGACTAAACTGTGAAGAAACTAAATACATACGGGTCCCTGGCTAAAATTAAAAGAAAAAAGAAAAAGACTAAATAACGAACGTTCTCTACACAGATCTACAGAACGAAAACGTTCACTAAAACTAGCTAAACAGAACACGTTCGTTAACAAATAAACCTGGAAAAAAACAAACCTAGGGTTTTTTTGGAAAAAAAACGAACTAAAAGGAAAACCGGGCGGCGGTTATACCGGTTCGCAACGGGTTCGACGCCGGCGGCGGTTTACCGCGGTGGTGGGAGTCCGGTGAGGGGCGGCGGATCGGGCGGCGGCGAGGCGAGGTGGCTCCGGCGCAGTGGCTCGGCTTCGGGCGCGGGGCAAGGCGCGGTCGGCGCGCAGGCGAGCGATGGGGGTGCAGCGGCAAGGCGACGATGCAGTGGTGGCGGCGCAGTGTGGCGAATCTCGCCGGCGGCAGCGAGATGCGAGCACCGGCGACGGCGATGCGGCAGCAGGCGGCGAAAGAGGAGAGAGAGGGATCCGGGCGGCGCTTATAAAGGAGGAGAGGAGGTCGAGGCGTGGAGGAGGGGGCACGGAGGCCGAGGCGGTCATGGCACGGCGGCGGAATCGTGCGGCGGCGGGTCTCCCGCTCGGGAGCTCAGGGATGGCCGCGGCGTGGGCTGGGCCATGGCCTGGCTGGGACCTGGGCCAGCCCAGTTGGCGGATTTTTTATTTTATTTTATATTTTATAAAGATTTTCCAGGCAACAGAAAAAAAAAACAAAATAAATAAAATTTTTATATAGGCATATAATATACCAAAATTTGCAGAAAAAGATTTTCTACAACATGAAAATTTTTATAATGCCAAATAAAATCCACACAAATTCAGATAATTCAAAGAGTGCTACTGGTCTAGTAAAATCCAATGAAAGTCATTTTAAAAATACCAAAATGATTTCAAATAAATTTTTCTCCAATTTTCTATTGTAGGGAATCATGTTACGCTATTTTCCATGTATTTTGTTTTTGGAGAAAAATAATTTTACAACCCTGAACTTTAATACCGTCTAAATTACAACCCCCAAGTCTCAAAACCGGGCAGGATTCAACCCTCCCCTCTCTGTTGACCGGTTTTGACCTGGGGTGACTAGTTTTGACTAGTCAACGGGTCCAATCAGCATGCCACGTCAGATTTTTTTCCAAAATTTCAAGAAAAAGTAAATAAAAATCTGTAAGATCAGGAGAAAATATAAAAAAGCAAAATTCCGAAAAAATTGTTCGCGAAAAAAGCTAGGGAAAATAAAAAATGATTTTTTTCTAGAAATATTTTTTTCTGGAATTTGAGTTTTTGGGTTTTTTCTGGATTTTTTTTTGGAAATTCGTTTTTTTATTTTCCGTGTTTTTCGGAAATTGGATTTGTTATTTCTTTTCCTGTAGTTTCTTCGATTTTACAAGTTGTTTCCTTGGAAATTTTGCATTTTTTGCTGATGTGGCATGTTGACTGGACCTGTTGACTGGTCAAAACCGGTCAACAAAGAGGGGAGGGTTGAATACTGACCAGTTTTGAGAGTTGGGGGTTGTAGTTTAGACGGTATTGGAGTTCGGGGTTGTAAATTAGACTAGTCCAAAAGTTCAGGGTTGAAATATGCACTTCTCTCAAATGCAAAAGGTGAAGGTTTGGGAAAGTCCTTTTATTCCCTCTCATTTAACTTTCAAAAAGTTTCGAATTTCACTCAATCAATCACACAACAATCAAACAAACAATCAATCTATCTATTTATTATAACATTCCAAAATTTAGAATTTTGGGATGTTACATTTATCCACAAGAACCTCACGGAGCAATGTAACGGCCAACAAACTTGACATCAATGATACCCAATATGATGGAACATGTAAAGGCTGTTCTTCAGAAGACTTGCAGAAAGATGACGAATCCTATTCACCCCACAAGGTCCTTGCTCTAGCTTGGCCCGTGATATGGGTACAACATGCATATAATGTCCTGGAGTGCATCTACTCTGTTGCAATGCCTTGTGCTTAGCCTGCTCATCATGCATGTAAATATGTCATGCCTTCCTATTTTTCAGTACCTATTCCATTCATGATAACATGTTTTCAAATTCAAGTACTGTCATTCTACTCTATCGCAATGCCATCTTCTTAGTTTCGACATCATGCTTCTGAATATCTTATGCATTGTTATTCATTAGTATGTACTTCATTTGTCTACCATACCATGTTTTTTTACATTGAAGTGATGTTCTAGTGGTCTGTTGCAATGCCATCTTAGTTTCCCAATCATACACGCATATGTTGCCTTAGTGTTTTTTCTATATGTATTCCACTAGCATACAGTTTTACATCCAGCTAGTGTTTTTTATACTGTTGTCCTATTGTATCCCTAGCTCTTACATCATACTCCCTCCGTCCGGATTACATGTTGCAGAAATGGATAAAAATGGATGTATCTAGAACTGAAATGTGCCTAGACACATCCATTTATTTCCGGATGGAGGGAATACATGTCAATATGTCATGCCTTTCTATTCTTCAGTACCTATTCCATCTCTCTACTGTAGCATGCTTTATAATTGAAGCACCATTCTTCTATATAAGGCATGCAAGGGGAAGACGGCTATGTTAGAATCTGAAGGGTTACGAACCGGGTTTTGCAAAAGATCCAAATGCCAGGACATAGTAAAAAACTCCAGTTTACATAGATACTGCTCCAGCACAAAGGAACCCAACTCCTACTGATAATAAACAGATTCCAATGGCCAAAGAACTAGTTCGCTCCAGTCCAGCAAAAATATGTCAACTCCATTCTAATAAGCGTGTGCGTATCCTCGCATCATGAAATTTTATAACATTCTGATCATATTTTCTACATGTTTCTTACCCATCTCTCTTTTATAAAAAGCTTAAGCGATAGAAGACTTTCTACACTGGGATCGTATTTGAGGAAAGTATCTTGCGGGAATTCTCTGTGCTCCATTACTGATGTAAGTACTTGTTGTATATCACTATATTTTTACATCAGCATGTATTTTGTTAATCGGCGTGAATCCAACCTATATCTGATCTAAATTTAGTTGTAGCAAAATGTATAATTAAAGGCGACAATGTTGATTTTTGTAAGGAAAACTGCATGGTAGTTTTGCATACTGAGCTTCATGAGTGTACTATCTCATATCATGCACATTACTGAATTGTAGTGCTGCTCTGCTTGCCCATTCATTCATTCTGTCGATGTTGCTTTCGTATTACCTTACCTGGATGATGACAGCTGTGCCATATTGTGTTAATTTGGTGTAGGCTGGTGTGGTCTGGTTGCCCAAACGTTCGTTGTGTCAATGTTGCTTTCCTATTATCTGGCCTGGCCAATGATAGCAATGCTAGTGTGTTAATTTGGTGAAGGCTACTGAAGATAAGAAGACAAACTCTGAAAACAGCAAGGCAACCCCATTGTTTCTTTCCAATAAATCTAGGCTAGGTAATATGGCAATAACTCTTGATTAATCTGTTCGGTTCCCCTCCTAATTTATGTTGTGATCAAGTGGTCGAGACACTCTCCACTATCAATAATACAAGTCTGCCAAAATCACCATCTGAATCTGTTTAGTTTCCTCTGTCTCGAATGCAACAGAAAAAATGTATGTTTGTGAACCAATTACTAGCTGAAGCAATGATGGAAATGGTGGAGGAATCAGAGGTGCACAATCTTGCGCAACAACAACTGATCAATGTTTTCAGAGACAGTGTAGCAAAGTAGGAAGAACATGCCCACATGCTTATGGGCATCATCCACGCTGAGGTTGTAGATTGTGATGTTGTAGATCGTTAGGTTCTATTCATTTATTTGCACTGGCATCAATCTTTGATTGCCTAGTGGATGTAATTTCATGTAATATATGCTGGATGTGCAATGTTTTTCCCTGTATGCCGTACCTTTGCTTAGCGCACCTCGCATTCCAGCTAAATGATCGCTAGGAAGCTAGAAAAGTAGTGAAATTATTAGTTAGCACGAACAGTCGTGGGCCATATATGAAGGAAGCAACCCACTGCCCTTAATGAGTTTCCTAATGTGCTCACAGGGGCCAAAATTCTCATAGGCCTTTGATTGATCGGTTTGGGTCTTGTGCATAATTGCTCGTCGTAATGGGCTCAAATTATATAATTGGACCTACAGACATGTTCGAACTTTAGTGGGCCCATTAAGTTAATGGGTCATTACCAGTCCGAAAGTTAATGGTCGACCCTGTTACCTCCCGAGTCATTAATTGGCCGACATCAAAGCGGGAAACAGGTGGGCCCATTTGATTTCACGGGCCATTAACATGTCGATTATAAGGTCGGGGTACATATGGCCCAACTATACTGTGGGCCTTTAGCAGGCCGAAAGAGATAGCGGGCTCATACTGGACCATGAAGAGCATGGGCCGCTAAGAGGCCGAAAGTCAGGTCGTACTGTACATGGCCCAACTGTGTTGTGGGCCTTTAGCAGGCCGAAAGAGAAACCGGGCTGGTATTGGACCATGAAGAGCATGGGCCCTTAAAAGGCCAAAACTCAGATTCGACTGCAAATGGCCCAACTCATTTATGGGCCGTCAACAGGCTGAAAGACACACCGGGCCAGAAATTGGCCCAGCACTTAAATGGGCCGCTAAACGGCCAAAAGACGTAGATCCTGAAAATTGGTCCATCCCTAGAATGGGCCGTTCACAGGTTGAAACCACATCGGGCTAATATTAAGCCCAAATATATAGCAGGCTGTTAACGGGCTCGAACTGACGATGGCCTGCAATGGTGTCAAATTGTTAACGGGCCATTGATGGGCTGAATTGGCACATCTTGTATGGGCCACCGGCTTAAATGGACTGACACAAGTAGGCCTTATATGGGCCGACCTGCTAATTTTTACTGGGCCGGCCTTTTTCACCGGAATGGGCCACTGTTGGGCCATGCCACGTGTCGATATATCATTGGCGCCTCCTATCCAATGAGTGGATGACATCTATCCCAACGGTGAGCCAACACGTGTTTCCTTCGGCCAATGAGAATTTTACACGTGGAAAATCCCCATTGGTCCGGGCTGTTACCGGGTTATCAGATCCGAAACCAGACCTGATAGCTTAACGGCGACCCGTTATGGTGGATGCCATGTGTTGGTTACCCTTGACGAAAGCACTTCCATGACGCGCCATTTATCGTCATGGAAGTGGACACTTCTGTGATGATAATTTTGGTAATGTCATGGAACACTTGTACGACAGCACATGTATGACTATCTTGATTTTGTCATAAAATTGTCATGGATGTACATGCATGATAGAAAACGTGACCTACTGTGACAAAAACGTATCATCACGAAAGTGTATTTTTTTGTAGTGTGGGCAGAACCAATCTAGGGCTCCGGCGGAGGTGTTCTGCCCGGGAAACTTCCCTCCGGGAGGGGGAAATCGAAGCCATTGTCATCACCAATGATCCTATCATCGAGAGGGGGTCAATATCCATTAACATCTTCACAAGCACCATATCCTCTCAAACCCTAGTTCATCTCTTGTATCTGATCTTTGTCTGAAAACCTCAGACTGGTAGTTGTGGGTTGCTAGTATTGTTGATTACTCCTTGTAGTTTATGCTAGTTGGTTTATTTGGTGGGAGATCATATGTTCAGATCCTTAATGATAATTAATACTCCGTTGATTATGACCATGAATATACTTTGTGACTAGTTATGTTTGTCCCTAAGGACATGGGAGAAGTCTTGATATAAGTAATCATGTGAATTTGGTATTCGTTCGATATTTTGATGAGATGTATGTTGTCTCTCCTTTAGTGGTGTTATGTGAACGTCGACTACATGACACTTCACCATTGTTTGGTCCTAGGGGAAGGCATTGGGAAGTAATAAGTAGATGATGGGTTGCTAGAGTGATAGAAGCTTAAACCCTAGTTTATGCATTGCTTCGTAAGGGGCTGATTTGAATCCGTATATTTTATGCTATCGTTAGGTTTATCTTAGTTCTTCTTTTGTAATTGTGGATGCTTGCGAGATGGGTTAATCATAAGTGGGAGGCTTGTCCAAGGAAGGGCAGCACCCATGCTCTGGTACACCCACATATAAAATTATCAAAGTAATGAACGTGAATCATATGAGCATGATGAAAACTAGCTTGACAGTAATTCCCATGTGTCCTCAGGAGAGCTTTGCTTTATATAAGAGTTCATTCAGGCTTGTCCATTGGTATAAAAAGGATTGGTCCACATTGCTGCACCTTATCTACTTTTTTTACTTGTTACTTGTTACGAATTATCTTATCACACAATTATCTATTACCGATAATTTCAATGCTTGCAGAGAATACCTAGCGGAAAACCGCTTGTCATTTCCTTCTGCTCCTTGTTGGGTTCAACACTCTTACCTATCGAAAGGACTATGATAGATCTCATATACTTGTGGGTCAACAATACTCTTTTCTAGCGTTGTTGCCGGGAGTGAAGCGCCTTTGGTAAGTGGAATTTGGTAAGGAAAACATTTATATAATGTGCTGAAATTTACTGTCACTTGTTACTGTGGAAAGTAATCCTTTCAGGGGCCTGTTTGGGGTATCATCACCTCAACCGGAAGAGAAAAGAGTTACTCCTCAACCTACTGCACCTATTGAAAATATTTATTATGAAATTCCTTTGGGTATGATAGAGAAACTGCTAGCTAATCCTTACGCGGGAGATGGAACGTTACATCCCGATATGCACCTAATCTATGTGGATGAAGTTTGTGGATTATTTAAGCTTGCAGGTATGCCTGAGGATGTTGTCAAGAAGAATGTATTCCCTTTATCTTTGTAGGGAAAGGCATTGACATGGTATAGGCTATGTGATGATATTGGATCATGGAACTACAACCGATTGAAATTGGAATTTCATCAGAAGTTTTATCCTATGCATCTGGTTCATCGTGATCGCAATTATATATATAATTTTTGGCCTCGTGAAGGAGAAAGTATCGCTCAATCTTGGGGAGGCTTAAGTCAATGCTATATTCATGCCCTAATCATGAGCTCTCAAGAGAAATTATTATTCAGAATTTTTATGCTCAGCTTTCTCATAATGATCGATCCATGCTCGATACTTCTTGTACTAGTTCTTTTATGAAGAAGGATATTGAATTCAAATGGGATTTAGTGGAAAGAATTAAACACAACTCTGAAGATTGGGAACTCGACGAAGGTAATGAGTCAGGTATAAACCTTA